>NC_081407.1:690416877-690718630 GCF_030272615.1 Cryptomeria japonica
ATGTATCTCTAGTTACTGATTTATTAGGCTTTGTTCTTAACTCATTTATAGCAGTGACCTTCATTTTGTATGCCGGTGGTAATCCTCTTAAAACTTTTGAAACAATTTCATCTTCACTTAAGGTTCCTCCACAACATTTAATACCCAAAACAAATTCATTAACTCTTTCCATAAAAGTAGAAATCCTTTCATCTTCTTCCATTTACAGATTTTCATACCTGACCCGGAAGCTTTCAAGCTTTGCAATTTTGACTGTGGAATATCCTTCATTCAGTGTTTCCAAATGATCCCAAATAGCTTTAGCAGTTGATCTGTCTGATTATCCCATGATTTGTTGATCTGTTAATGCGCTCAAGAGTGCTTCTCTTGCTTTGCAGTCATTTTCTTCATCTTTAGTCAAGTTAGGTGGATTGGGCTGGCTTTGAGTAGGAGCAATATAGCCATTCTTTGTAACATCCCAGATGTCCTTCCCAATGCAATTTAAATGTGTCTCCATTTTGATCTTCCATATGCCATAGTTGGTTCCATCAAGTTTATGACTGTCCTTCCTGAAATAGTTAGTAGACATTGGATCTCCTCAAGTTGTTAAACTTCTGCTAAAGAGGAATAAGCTCTGATACCAATTGTTAGGTCCTAGAGACAACTGAGAGGCGGGGGGGGGGGGGGGGGGGGGTGAATCAATTGTCTAATAAATTCAAAACAAAACAACTTAACCAACTTACTGCTTAATACCGGTGAACTAGTCTTTTATACCGGTGATCAGTTTTATCAGATAATTGCAATACCGGTACAGATTAATGCATGAAACAAAAAGACAAAGTCATCCACAACACATAACACCAATATTTGTACATGGAAACCCTATAAGGGGAAAAACAATGGTGGGAAACCTTACCCACAATCAGATGATACTACTACAGATAGTAAGTGTATACAAATGGAGTCTGCACATGCAGAAAGGCCAAGCGCCTAGAGCTCACTGCTCAAACACAAAATAGGAGTCACACTGACTACAATTGGATGGTTAAATCCAATAAGGATGTACTGCTCAAAATAGCATCTTCATATGCTGGATTCAATACCGGTGTAGTTCTGATATGCTTTCACAAAAACCTTTCTTCACCTTCAAATGATGTCTGCATGTATAGCTCTACTTAATCTCACATATACCTTCACACAATTCTTCTTCACATTCCTCTACCAATCTTACAAATAAGATCTTACATTTATATCATAACCTAAGACCAATTTTAGTAGGTCGTCTCTTAAAAGATATTACAATAAAATCAATTTACAAACAAAACAATATCCGATGCAATAACTGATTCAACATGTCGGCTTGATGCATTTACAACAATAATAAATCATCTCCATAGCATGTCATGTTGATCTGGAAAAGATAAACCTGTCGGTGTATAACTTGGACCTATTTGTCAGTAACAACAAATATGCAAATACGAATATACCAGTAAACAAATCTCCAAGACAAGGTGTCCACACAATATCTTTGACATAACCAAGTGTTTTTCATGCCCTTCCAAGTGTCGGTGATCATTATATCTTGCCAGTGTACCGGATACCGGTGAATGTGCATAAGTCATTTGCTTGCCAGTGAATGTTGTTGATTCTCCAAAGTGCCAGAGTTGATAAGTGTTAGTAGGTGTTGACATCAATGACAAAACCATACCAACATATCAAACATTGTTCCTGTTTCAAAGCCAGACAAAAGTATCAGAGTATGCACAAACTTCAAAGATCTTAATAATGCATGTCCAAAGGATGACTTTCCTTTGCCTAACATTAACATCATTATAGATTTAACAGTTGGACACTCCATGTTCTCTCTCATGGATGGTTTCTTTGGATACAATCAGATTAAAATAGCACCTAAAGATCAAGAAAAGACAACTTTCACATGTCCGTGGGGTACTTTCTGCTAGAACATCATGCCTTTTGGGCTAAAGAACACAGGTGCCACATATCAAAGAGCCATGATAACGATATTCCATGATATGATGCATACATTCATGGTTACTATGTGGATGACATCTTGGCCAAATCATACAACAGAAAAGAATATATCGAGACACTAGAAAAGATCTTTGATCGGTTAGAACAGTACAAGCTACGACTAAATCCTAGGAAATGTGCCTTTGTTATCACTTCAGGCAAGCTATTGGGATACATTGTTTCAGCTAGAGGTATCAAAGTAGATCTGGCTAAGGTCAAAGCAATCATGGAAATGACATCTCCCAAGAATATAAGTCAACTCAGATCACTCCAAGGAATACTCTAGTCAATCAGAAGATTTATGGCTCAACTAGCAGATAAATGTCAACCATTTACTCATCTATTGCATAAAAATGTTCATTTCAAATGGGACCATCAATGTGAAGACACATTCGACAAGATCAAGGCATATCTCATGCAACCACCCGTTCTAATGTCACCAATTCCAGAAAAGCCATTATTGCTCCATGTATCGACCACTGAAGTATCATTAGGAGTTTCGCTCACACAACAGGATAATGAAGGAAAAGAGCGGGCCATCTACTACATCGACAGAACACTAGTAGGATATGAGCTCAACTTTTTCCCAACAGAAAAAGCATGTTTGGTGGTGGTATTTTCTTCTCAAAAATTAATACACTATTTACTATCTCACTCCATCAAGTTGATAGCTAAAATCGATCCATTGAAGTATTTTATCAGCAAGGCAACATTGATAGGATGACTAGCAAAATGGATCATGATTCTAAGTGAGTTTGATATTGAGTATGTGGACAGAAAATCTATCAAGGGACAAGTAATTGTAGACCAACTAGCTGAGGCACCTCTTCAAGATGATCCTCCTTTTCAAATTGAATTTCCCAATTGTGATATCCTAACAATCACCACAAAAACATGGCAATTATACTTTGATGGTTCATATACACAGCATGGATCATGAGCAGGCATTCTATTCATCACACCACAAGGTCATACAATTCTGAAAGCATGCAAATTAAGCTTCCCATGCACCAACAACACAACAAAATATGAAGATTTGGTTATAGGTATCAAAATGGCTATAGAATGGAACATTACACAACTTCAAGTCTTTGGAGACTCTCAACTCGTCATCAATCAAATTAATGATGATTACCAAACAAAGGATGACAAATTAATGCCCTACAAAAAAATGGTAGATGATTTCAAGAAGTATTTTGTAGAAATAACTTTTGAGTAAATTCCAAGGAATGACAACAAAGCAACAGATGCCATGGCAACACTTTCTTCTCTACTTCAGACACAGGAAAATCAAGAGCGTTATGAATTCCTGGTGGAAGAGTTGTTTTACCTTGCTCATAATTGTCCTGATTCTCAAACTATCTGTCACCTTGTTGGGCATGATTCCTCCCCCCATGGCCAAAATTACACCTACTTGGAAGATAACACCCTACCTCTCAATTTATCAAAGAACCAAAAGAGGAACTTTATTCGCCAATCATCCCATTTTACTCTTGTCACGGATACCCTATTTAAACAAGGTCTGGAAGGTACTCTTTTAAGATGTCTTGAACAAGAAGAATCTGAGAAGGCCTTAAATGAAGTGTATAATGGTATTTGTGGCACTCATTCAAGTGGTCTGACCCTTTCAAAAAAACTCATACGCTTGGGCTATTATTGGTCGACTATGGAACGAGATTCTTTTCAAATAGCAATAACATGCAAACAATGTCAAATCCATGAGAATTTGATTCATGCACTAGCACAAGAACTTCATGCTTTCGCAACATCTTGGCCTTTTTGTCAATGGGGTCTGGAACTAGTAGGAAAGATAAATCCTTCCTCATCTAATGGTCACAAATTCATCCTTGTAGCTACAAAATATTTCACAAAATGTATTGAGGCAGCACCTCTCACAAATATCACAAGAAAATAAATTGTTGCATTTATTTTGAACTACATCATCTGTTGCTATGGAATACCAATGACCATTATCACTGATAATGGATGACCAATAAAAAATCAGGATGTACAAGAGCTATGTGAGAAGTTCAAGATCCAGCACAGATTCTCCACACCCTATTATCTACAGGGGAATGGGTAGGTGGAAGCAACTAACAAAACTATTTTGAAAATCCTTAAAAAGACAGTGAATGATGCTAGAAGAGATTGGCATATTCACTTAAACCCTACTCTATGGGCCTACCGTACCAGTATCTGCACACCAACATGTGCCACACCTTTCTCTCTTGTATATAGATCAGAAGCAATATTGCCAATCGAAGTAGAGATACCTTCTCTACGTGTATCATTAAAAGGTCTGATCCCAGATGAAGAACAATGAGTCTCTAGACTGCAGGAGTTAGAATTGATCCATGAACGAAGACAAAATGCCTTTGATCATTTAAAGGTATATAAACAAAGAATGTGCCAAAGTTATAATCGCAAGGTCAAACCACAAATCTTTCAAGTTGGGGAACTAGTACTAAAGAAAAATCCACGAAACCAATCAGATCAAGAAACGAAAGGAAAATTTGAACCAAACTGGTTAGGTCTGTTTGTGGTCACATCAGTATTTGGAACAGGAGCATATCAACTATCAACACAAGACGGAGATCAACTCGAGGAACCCATCAATAGCATACATCTAAAGAAGTTTTATGTCTAAAAAGTTTAAAAACAAGGAAAAAGCAGAAAATACAAAAACAGTGAAAAACAATGAAAACAATAAAAAAATCAAATATGAGAAAAAGTGCAATAAAAATAGATGGTGAAAACCTGACAAACAGACGCTATCTGTCAGCTAGCTCTTCCATCTATTGGTTCATGCATCCTTTCACTTGCATTCATTTCCATCAGTGCCTGTTCATATCCATCATAAAACCTTTGTACATACGTAGGCATCTCAGGTGATTTCTCGTCATGGTTTGGATCATTGACTATATCATAATAAGGTTTGTTTCTAGGCTGGGGGCAAAATCTTGAACTTGACTAGGGGCAAAATTTTTTGATCATTTTGGGCTTAATCAAACAGGTAGAACAATGGTCAGACAACGCTTGTCAAGCGAAAAACTGAGACACATTCAACGTTGAACATAAGATCACATTGTCAACCAGTAACTATCACATATCAATCTAAACATGACAAAACACATATCAATGGATGATATATCTCGACTCATGATTTTAACACTTTGGCAATATTGGTTCAACTATTTTATTTTGATTTTCGCTATCATGATTTCTGAGTAACTCCAGGATGTCTTTGACTAGAGGAACGAGGAAGGAACATGATATTTTTCTTATCTATTGTTTGTAAATTAATCATTAATATGTGCAAAGTTGTCTTAGGACATGATCATCGAGGTATCATGGAAGACATTTCAGACATACATATAGAAATGGTTAATACTGCCCGTTTTACGCAAGCAACACTCGGGTCATCTTGGTTCAATTATACCTTGATGCTTGTGCTAACTTGCAATATCAAAAACCCAGGAAAGCAGTGCTCAGGTCATCATGGTTCAATTATGCCATTGATGTTTGCACTCACTTCCCACATTTTAAAGGCTCAATGATGAAACAAAGCAATGATGCCATGACCAGTCCGATGACTGCATTGCATTTCATTTTTGCATTTGCATTTCATTCTGCATGGGATCACAATGCTCATCTTTTCCAAGGCCAAAGACTAATATGGTTTTATCTCTCTTATTATGTGATTGAGTACATTGGACAATAACAAAAATAATCAATTCATTCATCCTGCATGATAAGTTAGTTCATCTCATGTAGCCATTGCATACTAAGGCGTCATTCATATAAAGCATCAAATAATTCATTCATTTAGTTAGACCATTGCATGGCATTCATCTAATATCAAATCATATAAAATAGCATCACTACATTGCATTGCATCCATCTCATTTTAACATGCATGAGAAAATCATAAAAGTATCATAAACATAGAAATCATTGCATTGCACATACATCACATAGCAACTATAAACATCACCATACATATTAGCATTTGCATACATCATGTAAATACTGCATCATCATATATCCATCATCTAGAATTCATAAGCATATAGAAATTAAAGCATACATCAAGCATACATCATGAAAGTAACTACACAACATAATCATATATCAACTAGCATGCATCCATCATCTCATAGGTCATGTAGAGAGAATAGGATCAACTGCATATCATATCATCAAAACAAGATCAATGTCCAAGGTACAATGATATCACAAAATATATGAGATACATCACAAATATACATCACGTGAATCATCAATATCTCATCACAAAAAGGTGTGCACATGAATGGATCAATGTCCCATATCAGTGTAACCACTAGGACATGGAGAAAAACTCTGTCCTGATGCGGCAGGTATAGTACCACCAATTTCTACCCTTGTACCTGAGTCCCCACTTGGGGGAGCTCTCTGAAGTGGCCCTGTCACTCCTCGACTCTCAATCTGGATCTGTCCTAATCTCTTGCTTAGCTGTGAAAATCCTAGAGCCCTCCGATCAGGAAGAACAATAGTAAAGTATAAGGTCCTGTAATACTCAGCCTCTCAGATCCTCTGGCGCATCATCTTCAGGGAAGTCTTCCCTGAAATAGACTCTCCTGACAACTGTACCTATGCCTCCGCTTGCTGACACCTATCCCTAGCTATGTCTCTCTCAACTAGGAGAGAAGCCATCTGAGTCTCTAGTTGGGCCACCTGAGAGTCCCTCTCTGCTAGTCGACTCTCTAGCTGCTAAACCTAAGCCTGTAAGTTCGTAATCTGAGCCTGCTGCTAATGAGACGACATCCTAATGAGGATCCATCGAGGTGCCTCTTCCCGTGGCTTCTCAGCCCGTGATACTCTCATAGGTACCTGCTCAACCGGGGGAACCTCCTACTCTGGAACCCGATCCCCCTGATCCCCTGGACCTGATCTCCTGTGTCTGACCATTCGAGCCATCCAATCTGTATATACATCTCTAGAAGATCTAGAATGGCTAGCTCCTGGTGTGCCTACCATAGCCACTGCTACTGCTCGACCATCTCCCCCATCATCATCTCCCCCATCCCCCCCATCATCATCTCCTCCATCATTATCTCCAGGATCATGATCTCCTACATCTCCTCCTTATCCATCTCCATCTCCGCTATCATCTCTGCCTCCACTTTCTCCCCCCCACCATCCCTCCATCATCTAGGAGCTCTACGTTGTAGCCTCTCATCATCCTCATCTAAGACTGGATCTGTCTCATCCGAACATGTCAGCCTCAGAAACCTATGTACAGTACAATGCATGACATACTCATGTGTCATCCCGCTATCCATCACACCTGGAAGATAATCCCAATCCAGAGGCCCCAATGATCAATACTCTGCACAGACCTGATCATATAAAATAGAAGGCTCGAAGGCCCTCAAGTAGCCACATCCAATCTCCGGTGAGCATAATGAGTTGTACCCTGTGGTATCCCCTGTATCCTGCCATACTGTCTCAACACCCTCGTACAAGAAATTGCTCGATGACAAAGGGTGTCGATCCAATCAGATATCACATCATGAATACATACGGTATCTCCACTGCTTCCTCGGGCCAAATCTTGAAATCCTTGTATGACCTCCATATCATAGTATCCAGATCATCCAAGGTCCGTCGCCAGTACTCCAATTTTCCCAGCTTTCACTGAACAATGATACCTGGATACCCATCAGCATAAGGTCTGCCTCTAGGTCTCTCTCTATCAACCAATGGTCGTGTGATAGGTAAATGCTCCCAGGCCTATATTTGAAGCATGGTCACCCCTGGTGATAATGCAACTGATCCTTGGTACACAACTTGATGCAGGTCATGATACAAGTGCGCCAACATACATGACCCCCATGCAAATCGGATCCCCTCTGTCACCATCTGCTCAAATAGACAACCCCATCCAACAGATAATCCCTTTGACCTATGATCAGGACAAAGGAAGCCTCCAATAAATCTGGCAAGCACAGTCGGTAATGTGGCATATCCTAGCTCTAGCATCTCCTACCACGTAATATCGTATCCACCTATCTCATTATCCTCAAACACTCGACAAAGTGCATCTGTCCCACCTCGCTCGCTGAGATCGTAATATACTAGATCGCCCATCACAAGGATGCACAAAATTTGGTAGGCATCCTCAGGTGTCATCGTCATCTCTCCCATCGGCAAATGAAACGCGTTATGCTCACTATGCCAGCGCTCTGCTAAGGCTGTCAATAATCCTCGGTTTATCAAAGGTCAAAGCATTTCAAGAAGGGAAGATAAACCACACTTGCCAATGTGGTCTCGCTCCACCTGGCTAAGGCAAGATATCAACATCCATGTCTTCAGGAAGTGCTCCTGAAACTGGAGAATAGTAAAGTGCTCCTGCAATCAAATCATCTCATCATATCAGTTTCTTGATTTATCTATCTATCAAATCAATTTATCTTGCTCAATTGAGATTTTTATCAAATCTCATTGGGGCCCTATCAATGACACTCATCTATCATGAGGTCATTATCAATCTTATCTCATCTCGTACGTGCATCGAGATAATCGAAATTGATAATCAAATTTATCAATCATGAGCGTCTAATTTTATCAGTTAGATAGATAATCAAATCTTACTTTATCAAAATCAAATCAAATTAACAGCAAATCCAACCTCTTAATCAAAAACCAAAATCGACAAATCAAATCATTTCCTCAAAATCACCCAAATCCAAAAAATAAAAAAACCAAGTCAAAATCACCCAAATCCAAAAAATCAAGTCAAATCGCCAAAAATCAAAAAATCAAAAAATCGAAACAATCAAAAAAATCAAAAAAATCAAAAAATTTGAAAAAATCCAAAAAAATTCACCCCCCGCGATGACGTCCAAGGTCCCTACAGTGGCGCCCAAGGTGGCGCCTCCCGCGGTGCCTCCCACGGCGCTGACGGTGCCCAAGGCACCGCCCGCGACACTGATTGCACCCGCGGTGGTCCCAGTGGCGGCCACCACCAGGGCACCTCTGCCTCTCCCCCCAAAAAACCGGCATTTAAAAAAAAAAAATTGATATTTTTTTTAAAAATAAAAATGTCTACTTAAATAAATAATTTTTTTTTTGAGATGCGAATTAAAAATCCAAAAGAAAAAAAAAAAAATTAATTTCGTAAATCGAAAATCCCATCTCAAAAATATAATTTTTTTCCCAACCCATCTGGCAAAAGCACTAAAATATGATTTTTTTTTAAAACAGCTAAAATTTTCAAAAATCAACTAAAAATTAACAAAGTTGCGTTTTCTCGAAGTACTACCAGTGGACCATATGTCAGAGGACGCTCATATCGTTGAACTCGCTCGAACCTATGTTGGTGATACGGGATCGCCATTTCCTTCCTCCAAAGCAAATTTTCTCAAACAACTGAAGTGCACAAATGAAGAGTGGTAAAAGGAATTCACCTTTTTAAACTCAGAATGGGGCATTTAAGTGGGATTTTTATTCCACTGATTTTTAATCATCTTATCAACTAATCAGCCTGGCAGGGTAGCGTTTTCAAATTTCTTATCGGGAAATGAATCAGATTTACTCTGAAAATCTCAAAAAGTTGGAAAAGCATTAAAAATAAAAAAATCGAAAAAATTTCAAAAAAATGGCAAAAAATTCAAAAACATTCAAAAATTATCCGATTCATCTCCCGAGGGGGCATCCTCGCATCAATATTTATCAATCAACGTTTGGGGCATCATATCGAGATTTATCATCTCCAAGATCGAAACCGCATCATATCGAGATTTATCATCTCCAAATCAAATCAGTATCATATTGAAACCAAATCCGCGTCAAATCAAGATCGAATCTGCATCATATCAAAATCAATATCAGCAACATCATCAATCAAGTTTTCTTTCAACTAATGCGTTGTCACACATCGATTCAAAGAGGGGCAAAGTGTATACACCTAAAAATGGTCTGAAGATAGTTAATTAAATACACAGTTATTTGATTAATTCCCCTTCCCAATTAATTGAATTCATAAGCAATTTAATTAATTTCTCTATTCATCTACTAGTAAATAAATCTACATGATTTATTTATATACTTTATTTCATATCCCTCTTTGATTAATTAATTCTAAATTAATTAATGTCTCCCCATATTAATCAATTCTTCTAATCCCTAATTAAGATTAACAAACTCAAGTTTGTTGAGATTAATTATCATTTTCCAATTATTTGAATTTCTAAATTCAAATGAGCACATGGCTCCTAACTTTTAACCACCTAACCTAACCATCCCCTAACCTAACCCATTCCACCTAATCCTGGGTCTAACTAACCCTATCCTATCTTGCACATCCTAACCTCCTATGGTGTGGATATTCTCCCCTTGAGACACATGGCACTTTTGCCACATGTCTCCTCCCTTGGACACTTGCCCTCTCATGAGCAAGGCTCCTTGATACTTGTCACCACAGAGATGACAAGTGTCCCTTCCTCCAACCTCTTCTCCAACTTCCTCAATCTTGGCCCTTGATATCTTCATATCAGATCTAGACCGTTGATTCCTATCACCTCAGCTTTGGCCTTGGAAATCCTATAAATATCCCCCATTTTGGAGCAATAAGGATCCCATCTCATATCAATTTAGGCATTGTTACTATAGGCAATTTGCATTTCAATTATCTAGTAATTATCTTTTGGATTAATCATAGCATGTTAATTTAGTTTCTTAAATCATGCATTTCATATCATCTCCATAGTCAATCATGATCAAATAGCTACTCAACTTTTGAGTTGCCACTTTGAAGGTCATTTCTCCACTGAGAGCCCATCAATCCAACACCTTCAAGGTCCTCAAGAATAGAGGAAAATGAGACATTTCAAAGAAGGCTTATGGTTTGCATTTCTAATCTAGTTTTTAATTAAGCTTTTCAATTACATTTTATTGTCTCATTATATGTGTATGCCTTCTATATACCTCATTTTTAGCATCACACCTTCCATCCATTTTGTGGTTAATTTTTGTCCTTGATATATTGTTTATTGGAATAACAACTTTTATTACATATTGTGACTCTTCTTTTCATCATACTATTTTACTATTGTAACATTTTTCTTTCACTTAGATCAAGACTTGTGTGATTGGTTTCCCATTAAATCTAAACATAAGACTCATTTTGTTAATCTTTTTCATTTGATCCTCATGATAGAGATTAGCCTTGATATTGAGTCCTAGGATAGGACCTTCTTGACCAATTGTTGTATATTTAGGAAACTTTAGTGTGAAGTTTACAAGTAGGCAAGCTTGGGCTTGTCGTATCACAATGTGTCTCGCATTGTTTGAACCTTATCTCTAAGCATGTTACTAAAAGCTTATGGGATTGGAGCCTTAGTTGATGGTTTGAACCCATCAATACCCAATGCTTATTGCAAACCCATTGAGATACTAAAAAGACAAATTAAATCAAATTAAAAATATTAAAGACAAACTAGTTTTTGCAAATTTAATCAAATCAAATATATATAAAAGACTATGCAAAATAAAAAGTCCATAAGATTGGTTAGTTTATAGATTTTCATGGTAATACTCATCGTATGTAAATCATTTGTAACATAGAAATAAAAAATACTATAACAATTTATCATCATTCAGTCACGTCTTAAGGGCATAATGGTTTTCACAAAACTTGTGTCAATTCATGTCTTTATTATTGAACAAAATTTGGCAAGGTTGATCATTTGTTCTTCAAATAAGCAATAAGAGAAATCCAAGAAACCCTTTACCAATATTAAAATTTAATTTGGATGGAATATATTTTGGGAATAAAAATATTAAATTCGAGCACATAGGAAAAAATGTAGTATAGTACCAAATGGGTTGTGGTCAATTGGTAGTATCACTTGGCTCCAATGTTAGAGACAACATTTTAATTCTCCCCAAAGATGCATATTTCAAGAAACAATAAAGGAAAACCATCCACACTAATAATGCCCTAATAATGATGATAGGAACCAAAATCAGAGCAACTCTAAAATGTTTGTATGTGATAGGAAGTCAAACAATAAAACAAACCATAAATTCCCAAATGCTCATTTTATATTTGCAATATAAAGTGGATGATTACAAAACACCGAATATAACCTTATTCCCACTTTACAGGTCAAGCAAAAACTCTACACATCCCTTCCTATGTCGTGTCTATCATGCCCGATCTTCAACAGGGTCAAGGACTCTTCTTCTTAGTGGTTTTGTCTCTTTTCCCACAACCATTGACTCCTCCTACCAAATGATACACCTTCCACCTATTTGATAAGCCTTACTTCTCCAATCTAATCAATCTCTACTCAAACCAATATAGTTTTGTCTTCCTCAGAACCCGATATATCCTCCCTTCCTTTCTTCTTTGATTTGTTTTTACGATCTCTTCCAAACTAGATGTAAAAGAAAGGAAAAAAAAAACAATTTTGTCAAAAATTGATCTTCCTCTGTTTCTCTCCTCAATCAATATCCAATTGGTTTCTTTTGTCCCACCTTTCCAACCATGCCATCCTATTTTCTTCAATGTCCATAATTGCCCCCAAAAATGGAATTGAAAAAATATTATAAAGATGTAATATGAAAACAAGAAAATCACAAATGGTCTAATTCTCTTGCATTAGGCTCCCCAAGTGAGATGTTTGCGAGCGTAGCTTCCAAAGGGATTCAAATAGGAAAACTATGCTTGCAAGTTATTTGTTGAATATCCCAGATAACCAATAGGGGGGAGGTGAATCCGTTGTACATTAAAACATTTAACTTTTCCCACAAAACAAATCCGGTAAACAAATTTCTGATTACTTAACCATAAATAGATACAAGAATGAAAGATCACACACATGAGACACCAGAGATGACGTGCAAAACTCAGGAAGGGAAAAACCATAGAGAATGTTAGTTCTGAATATAAAAACACTTGCTAGGGTGACACTAGTTAAGGTGATTTTTATAAGATGGCTTCACTGCCAAAAATGGTCACTGCAAGTGGGCTCATTGTCCGACTAAAACTACCAGGAAAAAGAAAGAAGAGCTCACTCCAGAAGAAGAAGAAATAATGAATCCACCATTGAAGTACACAAGTGACTTACCAGAAGAAACCTTAGGCTCAATGCCACCAGTACCAAACAACATCAACACATAACCATACTAATCATTTGCAACCCAACATAACTTCGCACAAACCAACATGAGATAGATCTTCTTTTCAATCCAATTTCTTCAGATCTTTCTAACTCTTTCTATATGTTTCCCATTACAATCATTCTTCATTCATACTGATCTCTGAAATAGAATTTTCAAGTTGGCCAAGGAGATAAAGAAACAAAATTCAATAATAGGTCTTCACTAAGCATTCTCGCGGTGTGAAGGAATGAGAAGTGGACCGCACCATGATGCACCAACACATTATCCATATGTCACAATCACCAGAGCAAAGATTAGAACATTTGTGGTTAACCAGACATAACATAATCATATCCAAAACCATAACTCTAGAGCATACCGCCATGTGTCGAATTAGAATAACAAAGATAGACACATGAATAACATAAATCTAAAATCTCATCAATAGAACTAGAAATATAGAGAAATAGGGAGTACTGCAAATTCTACCAAAAAAAATCATTACTACATAGAATTTCAAAGCTCAAGGACCTCCAAAACATGAGAGAAATATATCAAGACAATATCCAACAACATATCAACACATCATGAACACAACTACAACATATCAGCATTGCGGAGCAAAACCAAACACTAAAACACAAAATCAGTATGTTGACATCAATGACAACCATACTGACACATCAAACATCTTCACATTTGCATTAGTTTTCATCAACTTAAAACATTCCCCCTATGCTTGGAATCAAAAACCTTTGCCAATTTACTTTTTTCATTACTTCCAACATGTGAGCAGACTAGTGCTTCCTTTACATAGTGAGATGAATTCGGATTCTTCATATTAACTTGTGATTCCATGTCCACCTTGCATTGAAATACCCCTCCCAGGTAATCTCATTGTCCACTTGTTAGTTTCATCTTAGTACAAACTATTAGAAAAATTAACTCTTGATCCATCTTCCAAGCAATATTTTGGTCTTCACATCTTATCTCATCACCATTAACACTTGGACATAATTCTACAAGGAGCCTCTCATTGTTGCACCTTTCCCATTCTTTGCCAATGTTACAAGATTCAATTCCATCATCAATATGAGCAAAATTTGAGAAAGTACCCATGGTGTTTGAAATGTTCTTTGTCTCCACTATTGCACTACGTTGTTTGGCTTCCTCATACCTCTCCATTGCAATATTTGCACATGCATACATGTAAAGAAACTTCAGTTGTATAAAAGGATTATGAAAAATGAAATATCACCTCTTCATCCTCTATTGCACTATTTGTCCCACTTCCTGTTAGTATTGTTGGGTGAAAATTTTGTAAACTGGGGAAGTTCACAAAATTATGGTTTCACCCACATTATGCGATAATAAATATCTCCTGATTATGAGGGAAGGCTCCCCCTTTTTCTTACTACTCTCTTTAATTTAGAATAAAATATAAACTATGATTCCTAATCTAAACTTGGGTGGTACATTATCCTATTCTCTTTTTAGAATAGATGTTATTTTTTTCTCTTTTTTTCAAAAAAAGAAGTTACAAATTGGAGTAGTAATGATTAATACAAATTTGAAGTTACTACAAAATAACTTAAAGCACACTAATGAACAATACAAATAAAGAGAAACAAAGTCTCCATAAAGACGCAAAGTCCTTCATTGATTCTTCGGGATGACAAAATAGTGTTCAAGCACAAAGTCTTACAATCACTATAATCTTATCTATGTTTTTCTATTAACTTCTATAACCCATGATATTTTACTAAGATAACAAAGTAAAGCACAAAGCCTTTGTATTGATATCTGATTACAATTTTGATAATTTTTTCTCAAAACAACAAAATGAAGCTCAAAGTCTTCAAATTATTAATTCTTGTAATAATTGCTAATTCTATTTAACAAGCATTGAAATGTAACACAAAGTTTACAAAATAAAACATGTTCTATGCTTTAATAATATCTTTCCACAATGCTTTTACTTGATCCAAATAAGAATTTATAAAAAGAATGGCATAAGAACACTCTCACCATAAACCACAATGTGTCCAACACAAAGTCTAAATGCCAAAGCTTCCTTCTTATTTGATCAAATTTGTAAAATAAAAATATGAACTCGGAGTTTCACTTTGCTCTTCACTTGGACAAAGTTTCTTTTTATAAGATTAAAGATACTAATTACAATGAGAAACCTCATATATATAGGTGAGGTGCAATGAGATAATCTAGGAAAACTATGACTAAATTAGAAAAGAGTACTATTTGACTTAGAACTCGTGCATGTTATAGATGCAAGAAGTTGAACACAGAATGACACTTGAGGTGTCGAAATCTAACGGCAAAAATGCACCTACTACTTTAGAAATATGAAAACTACTAAGTGTCACCAGACACTCCATTATAATCTTGCTTCATGAATTATTTGAACTTTTGAAGAGCGATCTTCATTCGTTCTTTAGCAGGTCCCTTAGTATGGCTTGTGATAAATTTGACCCATGATTGAAAATCCGAGGCTCACATAACACTTTTTGTGCTTTTTAGAAGAGAACCCAACTCATCCAAATTGACTTGAATGTCTATTAACTTATCAATGCAGGATATTGAGAAGAATTCTTTGTCCACCTCGTCTCCAATGGGCAAACTAAATTCTTTGATAATAACATCTTCATGAAGAGGCTTTTGGTTCTCATCAAGGAATGTATAAGGAAGTGTCGATATCTTTTCAATGATATCCTTTCCTTTGTCATTAAATTCCCTTTGAGCCTTTATAATATCCTTGAGAAGCATTTCCATAGTGTTCATTTGATGTTCTAGCGCTTCCCTTTGTTTAATGTATGTATCCCTTGAAGGAAGCACTCTATTATCAACCAAAATATCTTATTAAAAAAATTCTAACTTCAACCATGAGGATATTGGTGGTTCTTCCAATTCTACAAATATTCTTGTTTATCCTCTTGATAATTCTCATGATGTGGAAGAGTAACTAACTAGGGTATCCGTTGACCAATTAGCGAAGATGGACAATTAATTTGACAATCTTCAACAATGGATGAGTCAAGAATACCCAGAAAGTGAATCTCTCCCATTGATTTAAGGATTAAAAAGAATGAATCAAAGTGATAAACATGGTGTTGATATCTTGTATGGTATTTCTCATATTGTTGATTCTAATATCATGCCTATGAAGAGTTGTTTTGAAAATCTAGGTTATACACAACCTCCTAGTCAAGTTAATCATTTTGTTCCTTTAACAACTCCTATGACTAGTGTTCCTACCTTCACATCAAATATCATTGCTACCTCTACACAAAATATCATACCTACAAATGGTAGTCATGGGGGAAATACCTCTTCTTTCATTTCTCCTACCATGAGTGCTCCCCTTATTACCCAATCACACTCACCACCTATAAATGCCAGTCAAGGGGGCAACTCCTTCAATCATAATTCTTTCATTCCTCCTATGAGTCTTCCATGTGCTACACAACCTTCTTCATTACCTACTTATCATAGTGTCCCACCTCCTTATTCTCAATCTCTTCCTTCATTCAACAATGTTACTCCTCCCACTCAATCCAACATGTCTAATTTCAACCCTTCTACCGAAGCTACAATCAATAGTCTAGCCCAAACAGTCTCTTCCTTACAACAAGAAATAGCTTCTATGGATCAATCCAAGTATAATGTGCCCACATTTGATGTAGCGAGCCCATTATCCAATGACATTGTAAGAGTAATCCCTCATAAACATGTAGAAGTCCCTCAATTAGAACTTTATAATGAAAAAGGTGATCCCTTAACTCATGTTAAAACATTCCAAACTTTGTGTAGTGACTTTTCTCATGATCAAATATTGTTAGCAAGATTGTTTAATAGAACATTAAGGGATAGAGCTTTGCAATGGTATTGTTCTTTTCCTCCTTATTCTATTACTTCTTTTCAACAACTCGCTAATGCTTTTATTCAACAATGTCACAATAAGTCCTAAAGTTACTTTGACTGATTTGATGCAATGTAAACAAGGTGTTAAGGAAAAAGTGACTGATTTTATTGGTAGATATAAGAATTTGTATTCTCAGATTTCTTTTCCTGTGCCTGATCAATATATTCAAAATATTTTTATTGATAATTTACAAAAAATATATTAGGGATAAACTTCTTTTGACTGAGTTTACTTCCTTTCTGCAGTTGTGCACAGTACTTCACAATTATCAACTGACTGTGAGTCAATTGGAACAATCATCTTCTTCCATGGCTCTAAGTGATAAGGGTGATAGTGCTCAACAACTGTTTGCAAAGTTCAAAGCAAACAAAGGATTCATCAAATTCAATGACAACAACAACAATCAATCAATTGGTATCCACTACAGGTGTCCCTCTTTCTCTAAATACTTTAAAAGAGAAAATAATTTACTCCTTTGAATGAATCTTTGCATAGAAAAATGTCTAAGTCAATACAGAGGAATATGTTATAACATCCCCAAATCAAACCAATTGATTCATCTAAGACAATATCGCCTTACTTTGATGCTAAATCCTTTTGTCAATACCACCGTCAGCCTAGTCATGATACTGAAAAATGTTTTTCATTGAGAAGTAGGATTCAAGAATTGATTGATAACAATACCATATCTGTGGCAGGTGTGAATGATAATGGAAATAAACCTATAGATCCTAATCAAAACCTTCAGATTTTCACTAATCCTTTACCATCCCATTCCACTAATGTGATTGAGACCGATCATCTTGCTTTCTCTCCCGATGATGTTCGCCTTGAATCTAACAATGCGGTGAACCTTGTAGAGAAACAAGAACCTCCTAAGGATATGTGCATCACATTTGATCCTAGTGAGACCATTAAAGCACCTAATGGACCATTATGCATAAGTGAAAAAATCAAAGGTATACTTGCTAGAGGAGTGCTTATTGATCCTTCTTGCATGGTTAATGTGATAACTGAAGAATTCATTTATACTTTACAATTGTATCGAGTTATATATGATGATACTGATGTGGTATTTAAAGTTTTTGATGGCTTCTCTTGTCCTGCTATTGGTTCTATAACACTTCCTATTGATGTTGGTACTAAATGCTTAGATGTTCAATTTGATATCATTCCTACATCTGATCAATTTCATGTGAATTTGGGACATCATTGGCTCTCTTCCATGAAAGTGATCACTTCTACTGTTGATAATTGCTTGCAATTTCCTCATAATGGTGAAATCATAACTATTAATAATAGCATGTATCAACCTACAATGAGGCATGGAGATGTTTGTCTTGATTACTTTTGGTCTGAACGATTCCAACCTCTTCAACCTAGAAGTGATGCTCTCTTTAGATCATATCAAAATTGGAAAAATAAAATGATTTTGTTATTGAGTAAACCTATAAATTCAACACTTTGCATTCCTCTTGATGATCATATACCCCTTCTTTAGGATAAGATTATTATTCCTCCTAAGGAAAGAAATAATCTTCTTCCCAAAGAGGCACCTATTCCTTCTCCTAAAGATAAGAGTATCCTTTCTCCAAAGAAAAGAGATATTCTTCTTCCTAAAGAAGAATCTATTCCTTCTCCTAAGGATGAGTCTACTCTTCCTCCCAAAGGTAGAAAAACTCTTCCTCCTAAACATATTTATCTATTCCTCCTAAGGCTAGACCTATCCCTCCTCCTCATGATGGACCTATTCTCCTTCCTACACCTCCCATTCCTCCTTTATATGGTGTGGTTGCTCCTCCTTCATCTTATAAAGAGAAACAATCGGTCTCTTCTATTGTCCAGCCTAAAATATCTCAACCCATTCATCCTTCACTAAAATAAGAGATGAAGCCTATACCTGATGAACCTAAACCTCCTCAACCTTAAGCCAAAACTAGATGAAACTGTTGTGCAAGAGAACACCGATGGAGATGTCGTGCTAGAGCTCATGAAGTTGTTTTCCAAACCATTTCTTCTCCTAAAACACCAATTGTTGACATGATTCCATTTTATCCTAAACAAGATATTCAATCTAATTCTCCAAGACACAAAATTCTTGAAACAAATATTGGTTCAAGTTCTATTCCTATTAGAGCTCCTATTCTTATTAATCTTGATGAAGAAATAGGTGAAAATGTTGATCCTAATATTTTTTATGATGAATATGAATATGCTGATGTTGACAATGATTTATCTGCAAAATTTCCAAAAGCATTAATCCTAGCTCCTAGCAACGAAGTGACTCATCATTAGAGCACGGTCCTTGTTTGGAACTTGTGATAGCTCCATCTACTATGCTTGATGTGGATCCTATTGCGTGTTGTCCACCTTCCCAAAATAATGTTCAACAAGATCAGGGGAGGATTACATGCTTGATTAGCTTCATTAGCATAGTAGATTCTCTCTCTCTCCTCTCTTGCTTATTTGTGACATTCTTCTATTTGTTTTTCCTAGTGTTGTCTACTTGAAGATGATGCAAAGCATTGAGATCTGTTTCGGTCTCTTCCATATTGACTCAAAAGACACATGTGTTCCTTTCTTCCATGGTGGTTTCCTTTCTTTGGGGGATGAGGACAATTCTATACATATATATACATGAGTTATCATAAAAAGAATATTGACTGTTAGGTGAAACCACCTTGTGTTTTGTGCTTTGTGTTCATTATCCTTTAATTTGTCCTCTCTTGGGGGCTAAATTATTGTGATAACGTGCTTGTCTTTTTGGGTGTATCCTACCTTAAAGCAATTGCTCCTGGCAAGGCATGTGTAGTCGCTTTAACATGGGGGTATACACTTCGCTCATGTTTCTCTCTTTTAATACTTAAAGTTACTTAGCGAACTTTGTCTTTGCTTTATAATTTTTGGCACTTTTTCTTTTCATGACTCATAGTAAGAGAACCTTAGTAGTTGTAGTCGTGGTTCTCTCTTTCTCTCTCATGATCTTCCCTTTTACCTTATCATTGAAGTCGTAAGATCCTAAAGTCCAATGGGGGCTTGGTGAATCTTGCCTCTTTGACATGGTGAAAGTCTTTCAAACTAAATTTCTTGTGCTTTATCGTGAGTATTTACGTAACCTCATACTTACTAAAATGGGGGCTAAATGTTATGTCCTAAAATTGCACCCCTTGCAATTTTTGACTCCATTTGGGTCTTTGCCTTAGTTTTTGTGCCCCTCAGCCTAACCGGAGACCTGATTATGCTCACACATGTCAAAAACACCATTCAACTCAGTAATGCACCTAGTTGCCACCTTGATCTTGCCCCAAATTAGGGAAGGACCCTGGCGTGGTGCCCTGATCCCCTTTAATGGGGACCTATCTTGGGCCCCTCCCCCTGACCTATCTCAAATTTGAAGCAGGAAAATCCCCTCTATGTTAGCTCATATTGGAAAATTAATCAATTAATCCTACGGGCAAGTATATAAGAAGGATTTCCCCTCTCATTTGACAATATATCACGCACACACAAGAGTTCTTCGAGCATTCAAGAGAAATTGACCATTTTTCAATCTTCCTTCAATCTTTGGAGTAGTAATAGAGTCAAGATTTCAAGCATTGAAGATGAGATCATCATTCTAATTCATGACATCATAATTCCACGTGGAGGCAAGCAAAAATTCACAAGGAGGTATAAGCATTTCACTTTTCAATCAATTCAACATCCCCTCAAAGAGGAGGATTTCTACTTTCAATCATTTCAATTACATTTGGTTAATTCCAAAACTGGGGTTTGACCTAAAGGCAACCCCCTATTTCTGTTTCCTTCTGTGTGTAGGAAGTAGGTGATCAGCTATTCTTCTGGAGTTTAGGTAGAGATGAAAAAACACTTTTCGACGCACAAAATTTTTGGAGGACTGATAGGAGGGCAAAGCAGCTTTGAATCATCTCAAACTTCTCATATGTAGGTGCACAATGAAATCACGAATCTGTAGCTCACTGTTTCTGCTTATTTTTTCTTCAATTTCAGCACTTTACTGATTCAACTTACAAAAGAGGGTCAAACACATTCCAAACACAATCAGTCTACTTAGTATTAAGTCCTTGTATCATCTAGGATTGGATCTAGTAGATTCATCCCCTCTTTTTAATGTAAATTCCTCCAAGTGAAAATCAGCTTAGTGATTTCCCCCTTTTGTGTGGTGAATTTACTAAGCCTCGAATTTTCCACTTTACATGATCAATGTTAGGACACTTGAAGATAGTGTCAAAGAAATTGTCATTCAATTTGATCAGAGTTTTCTTCCCCTTTGCATCCTTGACTGACCTACTTACTGGATCATATCAATTAGATAATGCTAATACAAACAGGATTTTATGCTAACATTGGGAAAGTTGCAACCAAATGAATGCCATTGTTGATGGTTGCCTCCATTTTGTAGTATTATGGTGGCTCTTTGAATCTCTTTAGGAATTCTTTGCTATCTATGTGCCCTATCTTTGTGTCCCTAATATTGTTAATATTAGATGACACAGAGGAAGGTGGAAAGACCAGATGAGGGTCTTGCTTCTTGAACTTCATTGATTTCTATCTTGGTGATGGCTCTGTTATTTGACTTGTGATTACAACTACAACATTTTGAAAAGATCATCACCATGCTTTAGCTCATTAAAATCACCTTATAAGGATTCCAAAAACCCCAATTTGTTGATAAAACAAGAATGCCTTTGAATGCAAATTGGATTTGTATCTCAATTCTACATGTGTGTGTATCTGATATAAATCGGGCTTATAAGTCTGATTTACACCAAAAATTGGTGAAAAGACAAACAAAGTTCATTTCGAACTTATAAGTCTGATTTGCACTTGAGACGCTAAAAAATGTAAAATGGTGTAAATCAGGCTTGAAATTCCGATTTGCACCTAGGAAGATCAAATATTGTCAAATGGTGGCAATCGGTCTTTCGAACCCAATTTACACCATGTAAAAGATCAAAGGAAATAATACACTGCATTTGGTGTATGTTGGGGTTATAACTCTGACATGCACCATGGGAAGGAACTCTGGTGTATGTTGGGTGTATAACCCTGACATACACCATGTGCAGTACTTGGAAAAATTGTGCATAAAGATTGGTGAGTTCAGTGATGGTGTAGGGCAGGGGTATAGCCCTGACATACACCGTAAGGTGAGACTTCACTAGATTTCAGGGTTATCATCTCAACCTAAACCAAATGAGCACGACATATCAAAAATAAAGTACATCAGACTTGTGCTCTTGACACACATCATATGGAATATGGTGTATGTCATGAGCACAGGCCCATGATACACCGTATTTCATATAAACTTAAGCTAAAGAGGATAAAATAATGTATGTTGAGATTATGGTCTAACATACACCAAATACAAAAAATGGTGTGTGTCGAGTTTTAACCTCCGACGTATATTGAAAAACAAAAGGGGAAACAATATGAAAAAAAGAGAAAGACATACCCAATAAGAAAAGGCTTCGGCCTCACACAATCTCTCTTAAAATAAAATAAAAACCCTTGAGCAAAACAAAGTAATGAAGGTGAAAAAAAGGATTAAAAATAAAATAAAAGAAGAAGAAAACAAAAAGGCGTAGGAAACCTTAAGCAATTCATATGCTCAATCATGCAACATAAATATGCTAGTCAAGCTTATATGTCTAATCCAGACAAAAAGACTCAAAATTGTGTAATTTGGACTTATAAGTCCAAATTACATCATTGAAAAATTAGTGGGGCACGATGTCAGAGTTAAAATCCAACTTTGCACAATAGACTAAAAGGTTGTGTAATTTCGGGTTTTAACTCTGACTTCGCAACAAAAGACAAAAAGACTTGTTAAAGTTAATTTTTCAAATTAACCAACAAAACTAAGATGAGAAACAACTACAAATTTTCCCAAGGACTAAAGAGGCAATCAATATGCCTCAAAAAATGAACCCTTTAGAGAAATGAGAACGAATTCGAAAATGATCCGTAGGGGTTTTCCAGTTTTTTTTTGCTTCAAGCAAAAACAAGGATAACAAGTACAACTCACTCTTCCTCAATGGTTGCAATTTGAAGTAATAGATCTTCTTCCACATTCTATTTTGTTGTCTCCACACTTTGTCCATAAAGATTATGAACAATCTTTACTGTGGCCATGACATGTGCTTCTTGCATATTTATTGTAATTTAGTTATCCTCTTCTCTTGTTGGTCGTCCTACATGCAAATCAACACCATTCACATCCTTGCAACATTTAGAAAATGATAAATGCCTTCTTGGTTGCTATTGCACCTTCTTCCTCCCTACCATCTAAAAACTTTTTCCCACTTACTAACATCACCTTACTATTTCCACTATGGATGTCCTTTGTTGGTTCTTGCAAAGGCAACAATGTATGTTTGGTTCCATTAATCTAAAGAATATAAGTATTATTTCTAAAATTATGCACAACATTCTAGTCAAACTGACAAGGTCTACCAAGCAACATGTGGCACACACCTATAGACACTAAAACTTGTCTCGTTACTAACATTGCTAATTATTCCTCTATATTAATGAAATAATATTAATTATTTAATTAATCTAATTTCATTCTTCTAGGTCAATATTCTTCTTTCTCATTTCAAACTATTTAGGTTCAATTTCTACCTTAATCATTTGACCATTCCCCTCTAAAATCAATTAAATATTATTTAATTAATCCCAATTATTTACCTTAATTAAATGATTTTTATTGTTTAATTAAATTCAATTTCTATTTTCTCATAATTAAATAATTTTTAAAAATTATTTAATTATCTAATTATGTCCTCTAAATTAAGTAAATTTCTTAAATTTATTTAATCTAATTATCTTTCATTTCAAATAAATCAATTTTCCCCCAAATTCAAATTTCATTTAATTCATCATTGATTCTAATTTCAATTTCATTTGACATTTTCAAAAATCTAAATTCAAATCAAATGATGTTTCATTCTAATTTCCTACATGTCACATGTGAAATTCCTAACTGTTGGACTAACTTTGAGTCTAACTCTCAATCACCTTTTCCTAACTAATTAATCAATCTAGTTAACTAATCAATTAAATCAGTCTTCTAATAAATCAAATCCCCTAACTGGTCAATCAATTTTGTTTATCTCCCAATCAAATCAGTTATATCTTCAATCAATTTAGTTGATCTCTTAATTAGATGAGAAATTCTCTACCACCAACTTGTCACATTGAATCTTAACTGTTGATCGATTCAATTCTCAAATGAATCTTAACCATCCAAATAATCCTTCTAGAATCTATAAATTCAACATCAATTTCCCTTTTTTAGCAACCACTATCTTTGAATTATTGTGTCATTATCCTATAGGTTTTCATAGTGTGACTCTGAGAGCCAACATCCCACAAGGATCAAAAGAACAATAGGAGTCTTGATGCTCGTGATCAACAATGGAGTTCATTCATTTTATTCAATTTAATTGTTGATTTCAGTAGTACACTCTTATTGGTTTGCATGTTGTAATTTTGTAATAGATCTTGGTTTAGTGGTTACTTAGCATAATCTATTATGCTAATGTCCTCTAATTTTGCTAACAACACCCATAGGCATGATATCACACATAACACTATCCTTTTAGCTTCCTATTTG
Organism: Cryptomeria japonica; assembly: GCF_030272615.1. Classification (NCBI taxonomy): domain Eukaryota; kingdom Viridiplantae; phylum Streptophyta; class Pinopsida; order Cupressales; family Cupressaceae; genus Cryptomeria; species Cryptomeria japonica. Next base: position 690,441,621 of record NC_081407.1, read on the forward strand.
AAATTCAACCAAAGCTTTCTCATCTGTACCAATAACAGATGCCCCTTTTGTAACCAAGGAAGTTTATAAGGTGCATGATGTTTAATTCTCTTGAGAACTAGTTTATCCACCATTTCAACAACCACTAGATTATTAATAGTACCACTATCAATAATCAATTTGTACCACTTATCTTTAGCCTTGCATTTTGTCTTCAATAATGTTTTTCTTTGTGTTGGTTCCTAACTCTCCTTTGGTAGCTTCAATAAAACTCTTTTTAACAACAAAGACTCTCATGTCTTAGGTTCTTCATTATGATTTAAAGGTGATCACACACTTTCTTGACTTTCTTGAATATTTTGATTGATTCATTTAGGCCTTGCACGTCCTTCTTGTAGGAACTAAGGACACTCCCAAGTTTTATGGCCAACATATTGATTGCACTTAAAACATTTAACAGAGAAACCTCTTTATCTTCCTTGATAACCACCTCTTCCAAATGATCTACCTCCTCTATTTTGATAGCACCCTCTTTGTTGATTGGTTGGTCCACTTGAACTACTTACCTCTTCACCTTGATGGTGTTATTGTAATCTTTCTCTATAGCCTCTTCCTTTATTTCTTTCTTGTTGATTTTGCTTCCTCACAAGTTTCTCCTCTGTCTTAATGACAAACTGATAGGCTTCTTCAAGAGATCTAAGGGACACTGAACTCAATTCATCCTACAAATTATATTTAAAACCATTAAGGTCTCTTGCTACCTTTTCCATATCCTCTTCACCATGGCCCGATCGAATCACCAATTTGTAGAACTCTTTTGTATATTATTTCATTGATATATGCCCTTGTTTAAGATTTTGCAATCTTTTGAACATATTAGTTTGGTAATATCTAGGAAGGAACTTTTCTTATAGTTTGGCAAGCATCCTATCCCATGAATTTATCTTATTCTTAATGTTCTTTCTTCTTTATGATTGAACATAATCCCACCACATAGCAACATGGCCTTTAAGCCTTGTATAGAAAAACTTGGTCCTTGTTTCTTCTGCAACCCCTTCCTACTCAAAGTACTAGTCGAGATCATTAATCCACTTAACAAGTTCCTCTCGATTAAGGCTTCTAGAATAAGGGGGAACCTATACCTTTGTCTTGGATCAAACACTCATGACTATTTTTATTAATCTCTCTTCCACTCCTTTCAATTCTGCTATAGCACCATCAATCGCTTGATGCTCCTCTTCTTCCTCAACATCAATAACATCATATGCTACTAATCCTCTCCCCCAGGCCTACTTTATAGCATCCAATCTTGTTGTAATTGTATCAACCTGGAATTTTATCTTCAGAATAAGCCTACAACTTGTTAGTTTTTCAACAAATATTGATAATGAAAGCTATAGGAAAACTCCAAATATCAACCAATAAAACAAAGTAAAGGGAAAAAGCATTAAAATATAAAAAATTATACCTTTACCCTTATGTCTCATTGTGTCCTATCCCCATTGTTCTTGGTTGCAGATAATTTCTCTTAGACATGCATTGTGTGGCTTCCAAGATGGCAAATGTGAAATGGACAGATAAGTGATAGTTGGATATGATGATGCTAAAATGATTTATGCAAAACTATATTATTATTCTAACGCCAAAGGCACACTCCTAATTTGCTCAGGATGCTTAATTGCTAAAACTCACGGATGCAAAATGACTACTGCAAGATAACTATTAGATGGCTGTTAGTCCCAAAATGTTGGAGAATTGCTCTTTTTATAGATTTTTGGTGTGAAAAATCCCATATGGCAGAGATCAATGATTGAGATTGAATCATGTAGATTGGATGGCTATGAAAATATTGGTTGTGAGAGATAAAAGAGCAAACTGTTCCTCCTACACCTGCAGAATGGAGGAAAAGGTGGAAGGAGAAGCCAAGTGTCAGAAGGCTCACCTTGACTGGAGATGAAGACTTGAGAGAATATAGGATGGTTGGAGAAGACTTAGGGATATGCGGCCAAGTGGAGGTTGACTAGGATGATGTGGACAAACTTCCTCCAAAGATGTAGGAGTTGTTGGAGAGGATAGAGGGAAGTTAAGGGTGAGTGTACGTACACATTCTTTGATTTATGAATTGGAAGTTGAAGATAAGTGATCTATTAATATTTTAAAAATATTAATATCTTTAGCCACATAATTGATGAGTTGGCAAAAGAGGAAGTGACGTGGAGATGAGATGAGTTGGATTTAGAGATTAAATAATTAAGAAATTATTTAATTGATGAGACTATAGAAGAATTGAATAAGAAATTATTAAATATTAGATATCTAATTGAATTGATTTAGAAGAAATGGATAATGACTTAATTAATGAAATGTTTCAATTTAATTTATTAATAGAAGAATAAGAATTAAAGTGAATTAAATAAATTAATCTTTTCAAATTAATTATTTAATAGAAAAATTAAGTATTAAATAAATAATAAATATTTATTTAATTATTCATAGCCAATTTTTGAGTGTATACATTTTGCCCCTCTTTGAAATATTGTTGGAACAACATTGTTTCAAAGAAAATTCAAGTTTCGATTTTAATTGCTCCTGTCGCTGATGAAATGTCGATTGTGTGCCCCATTGAGAGATTGAGTGAAACTTTAAAAAAATTGTTTGAGCAATTAATCTCATGATAAAATGACGAAACAATTTGATTAAAATCCCTTAGCAAGACAAAATTATTTAAAAATAAAAATGCCCCTCTCCTTCTTTTGAAAAATTTAAAATTAATTACCCCTCATTAGGTCAAAAAGGTAATTATATAACCCATGGATGGGCCCATTTCCTCATCATTTGCACTGCTGGCTTTTTGAGAGTGATTGTAGGAGAGCTAGTGGAGATTTTGGAGTTCTTGTGAGTTGTCAAGATGGTTGTCCCCTACAAGTGACATCGATTTGAGAGAGTTCACAGATATCAAAGACCCGCAGTGTATGGACCCCCGGTAGGTACCCTTATTTTTCTTGTCGTACAATTATCTTTGTGATTTTCACACGTTTTATGTGAGTTTTTGAAATTTTTGTTTTTTCCACCATAAAACCCATTTTTTCCACACATTTGTTTAAAGTTTTCGCGTAAACACATAGGTTTTTAGTGCTTTTTGGTTTTTAATGCTTTTACAATTAGTTTTCACACCTTTGATAATTTTGATAGTTCTTTTGATCCTTTAGCGCATGCAACATTTGTTTTCACGCATATACATATTTGGATAGCGCATTTGATTGTTTTAGCGCTTTTACTCATTGATTTCGTGTTTTTAATAGTTCTGATAGCGCATTTGTCTAAAATGGCGCTTTTGCTTAATGTTCTCATGCATTTGTCATTTGGTGTAGTGCTTTTGTCTCTAGCTTTTGATAATTATGTCTAAGTCAAGTTTTTATTGAGGATTCAATGAGTTTGAATTGTTGATAAGATAAATAGATGATAAATTGATGTTTGATAGATTGATAGATTTGATAGATTGATAACTATGATTGATGGTTGTTGATTGGATAGAAGCTCGAAGAGACAGATCTAGTCTCTAATAAAGAGCTAATAAGATTAGGCAACTAAGTACCACTTGTTGACTTATTGCATAGATTGTCTAATAAATAGGATAGGATTGATAGGTAGGATAAATGATTTGATTGATAAGATAGATGATTTAATTGACTTCCACACTTGTTTGTGAAAACAAGAGAGATTAGATGTTCTCCAATGTCATGAGTGGTTTCAGTCGATGAGATACTTAGTTTCAGAGCTAGATACTACAACTATTAGACATATTGATGCTTGTGGATTCAGATATCTCTTGTATATGCCTGATATTAGGATAAATAAGGGATTGTTGACAACTCATGCAGAGAGGTGTCATAGTGACCACAACTTCTTTCACCTAGCCACTGGCAAGATTAGTGTTACTCTAGAGGATGTATATAGGATTCTCCATATTCCCATTGTCGGAGAGCTTGTACAGTATGATTATCAAGACATGGGAGGAATAGCACCTTTGAGGACCATTTTTGGAGATGAGTTGATTGATGGCTTGGAGATCAGATGGGAGGATATGTTGATGTACTATGACACTCTTCCTTCCATTATGGATGGGTTAGTTGGAGGTTTCATTTGCCCAGATAGGAGATCCCGAGGTTGTCAGTTGGATGGGGTAGAATTCTTTTGAGCATGATGTAGCACGGGATGAGATACACATGGGGTGTTTGTGTATTAGCTCATTTATATCATGATTTACATCAGGTTGCATATGAAAGTGTAGCCAGTCTTTCCACAAGAGTGACTCTTTTACAAGTTTGGTGTTGGGAGCATATAGCTATCAACCAACCAATTCATGATAGGGTATGTGCAAATGAGCAGCCATATATTTATTTGTATAATGGCATGATTACCCATCGCAAGTTGGGTAAGCTTGAGTACTGGCGATGGGTTCTCGATAATATAGACTCAGTGATTTGGAGACCCTATGTAGACTATGAGCCTTGGTATGATGATTCAAGATCGTCACCTTTCATTATGCAGACTAGATACTTGATTGGCAGGACTCCATTTGTTATTGATAGTTGATTTTTTGAGTCATGAGACAGTTTGCTAGACCATAGGGGATGCCACAAGGTGTTTCCTTTTATGCTCGAACATACAAGGATAGGTCAGACAGGGGTCCTTCTCTTTCCTTTGACGTAGCTTATGCAAAGTTCATTTCATTACCCATGGTTCCATTTGATCTATTACCACATTTTTTGGATGCGGGTACCACTAATGAGTATGCCTAATTTCTAGCAACACATCCTTTCCCTAGAATCACAGATCCAACAAATCCTCCCCCTAGCTCTGGAGATAAGGATGATGATGAGGATGATCCTAATGAATACTAAGAGGGGGGTTAATTAGTATACCAAAAAATACTGTAGACAAACTCTTAAACAATTTAGCAGATAACCAGTACAATAGATCCACTAATAAACTGGTTAAGATAAATGCAAACCAAATAGAAAACAAAGCATTCACCCACAAGAGCACAATCACCATAACACAAATTTTTTGACGTGGAAACCCAAATGGGAAAAACCATGGTGAGCAGAAACTCACAAGTAACTATCTGCAGAATAGAAACCAGACCGGTTAAGGTCATACAATGTTCTTCACCAGAATAGATCCTATTAGGAATCTAGATCTTTGTTAGGAGATAAGTCATGTTAAAGACTACCTTGTCAGAGGATATTAGATCCATAGTTGTGAACCACCTTGTTAGAGGATTTACAAAGGCTTTGTTGGGCCTACCCGGTTAAGGGTTTCAGACTTGTCCAAGATGTGAGTAATCAACAAGTGAGTGATCTAGCTAATAACACAGTCTGCTTAATTAGATCCTTGATAGCTCAATGTTAATGCATTTCAACATTACTTCAGTCTTCAACATCTCCACACTTTAACTCTTCACATAGACCTAATCTGATCTACAATGATCGCACATAACCTCTTCTACCACACATATCTCTCTTTCTCATTCATACCCTAGACATGATGTCCTTCTAAAGGAATCTAATTTCATGTCGGTCCAATAGGATTAGATTACAAGTTCCTAGGTTTAGTGCATCTGGACACATTTGGTAACATGACACAAAATCACCGCCAAAGTGTCGGTGGATGATAACTCATCACACAGTATAGTAATATCGGTTGGTAACTCATCACAGAGTAATACCAGTTAATACAATATACCGATTACCGATTTGTCAAAAATGAAGACTAGAAAATGTTAACTATCGCTTTGTTCCTTTGTACCGCTTGCGATCCTCGAACCGCTTGTGGTCTTCATACCGCTTGATCTCTTTAGTCAATCTATGACTGGTAAACGTCTTCTACAAAATATTGATAGTCTAAAGACTGTACATTCAATAATACACAATACCGGTTGGAACAATTACCAATTAAGGCATAACTTATACATCAATAAAGTGTGTGTCCATCATCAAGAAAGTGTGTGTCCATCAATGACAATCAAAAAATCATCAAAATGCCAACAATCTCCCCCTTTGGCATTGATGGCAACACTTAGGAAATTTTTGACATCTAAGTGTTTTACAACAAAAAAAATGCCATAATCAAAATTACTCCCCCTAAGCATATACACTATCCCTTTTTGCAGAAATTACAATGTACATTACTCCCAAAATGAAAGTACATGAAAGTATACATGAAATGGTAACATTCACCAAAATTTTACTTGTATACTACTCCCCCTTTGCCAACAATGACAAAGTAATGCAGAATAAGCCATGTTTTCTTATATATAAAAAAAAGTAATTGTTCATGACAATAAGGAATGAAACTTATCAAAAACAAATTTAAAGTCCTACATAAAAGTTTTCATGGCCAATGCCCATGACTCAAGTAATGAAGTAGCAATCTCACTTTCTGTTGTCATCTGGAGTACTAGTTCTTCCATTGCATCAATGGTACTCATCTCTTGAGTTACCGTGATGGCTTCCAAATTGAGGAAACATTTATGAAGAATCTACAGTCTTGGTAATAAGACCAATTGAAGCTCCTACAAATCTCCGGTTTGGTTGCAGATTTTTGATTCCATCTTGGCAGTCTGAAGTTGATAATGATGAATTGTTTGCCCATATGTAGTGAAGGAATCATATGGCATCTTGAAGTTTCTTATATATGCTTGTAACTCCAATTGGAATTTATCTTTTTGTTTGAGCACATCATCACAAAATAGATGGGGTTGGCAGATTTTACTCAACGGTAACTTACCCTCATCCATAGCAACACTGATATCCTTCTGTTGTTTTAGAAGTTGTGACCAGAGCTCATTTAGTTTCTTGACTAAGGCAACATTGAGTGCCTTTTCATGCTTCTTCTTTGCATTTGCTTCAGCAACATCTTCCAGGCATTGTACCTGGTCCTCCATAATGGTACACAGAAGTTTAAGCTTGGACAGAGAGGAATCGGTACTAGGGAGGTTGGTACCGGGAATCAGACTGGTAAGGGTGTCAACCGAAGTTTGTATGACATCCCTTTCCTTCTTCCTCCACAATTCTTCCAGTCTTTCCTGTGCCATTTTGATTCCTCGCAGCAGCTCGGACTCATCTATTGATTGAAGGTCAATCAAACTGGTGGTGTCAACTAGTTTGGCCTGACTACCAGTTGCCTTAGGAGTCTCCGCTTGTTTGTTTTTCTCCACTTCCTTCTCCTTTTCTTCTCTTTTCTTATCCTCTTCTTTCTTCTTTTGCTCTTCTTCCTGTTTTTTCTTCTCTTCCTCCTTCTTCCTTTCTTCTTCCTTCTTCTTGTCTTCTTCTTTCTTCTTCTCCTCTTCTTTCCTCTTGTCCTCTTCTTTCTTCTTCTCTTCCTCTTTCCTTTTCTCCTCCTCTTTTTTCTTTACTTCCTCTTTCTTCTTCTCTTCCTCTTTCTTCTTCTCTACCTCTTCCTCTTTCTTTTTCTCTTCCTCTTTTCTCTTGTCTTCCTCTTTCTTTGCTTTTTCCGCTTCCTCTTTCTCCACTTTCTCAGCCTTTTCCTTGTCCTGTTTCTCTCTTTCTGCTTTTTCTTTATCATGTTTCTCTTTCTCTGTGTTTAGAGTGACATCCTCAACATCTAATGCATCCACATCAATGGGGTCATTTTTCTCTATCACTCTTTCACCTTCATTGTCAAATGCTTCATCTAGTTTGCCTGATGATAGGTCCAGTTCTTGTTCAGCCTTCTTATTGGCCTCAGACACTTGGTGTAACCTAACAGCAACTTGAGCATGTAAATGTGTGTCCTTCTCCACTTCAAAAGTTTTACCTTCTAGTAGTCTGAGTCTTCTCCTTCTCATGAAGAAAAGGCCTTTGTTCTTATCCATTATTTCAAATAATTCTAAATTAGAAGCATCAGGAAAATATTGTGCAAAAATTTACTCCCTGATCTCCTCTTCTTTTTCAATGGCAATGCGCCACTTATTATCTAAAGAGGTATAACCTAAGTGAATTGTCCTATTTGATGGACTTCAGATTCAATAGCAATTGCTTCTGTAAACAGGTACAGAGATCAAATGTGGTATTTTCTTTAATCATTCTGTAAGCGGCATTCACTGCAGCAGTAGGGACAGAATTCATTCTACTAGCATAAAACATACGGTAACCAATCACCATACAAGCATACTTCACCAGATCATCTTTGATGGTGTTCACGATCATCGCTTGTTGGTCGCTCAGAGAACCAGTGAGCTTAGTCATTTCAGTCTTGGTGACCTTCCTTAGAGCTGGTACCTCTCCAATGTTACAGAAACCGGTGACGGCATGAATTGCTTCTGGTGTAATGTCATGCATCCTCTCGAGATACATTTTATCACCATGTACTCTACTCAGGATGATACGGATGTGTTCTTCTATGAATTCTTCCAGAAAATACACTGCATTATGCAGTTTCATCTTCTCTAGGATGATATATTCAAATTTGATTTTCTTGTCATCCCCACAGAACAAACCTAGCTAGGAATGAATCACTAAGGATCCTAGGTCTTCCAGTTTACAATCTATATATCCTAAAATATCTTCCATGACAATAACTTCAGTGGGTATCTGGGATAGGGCATTGTATTTCATCTTCTTTTGAAGAAACATGACTGAATCCACAGGTACTCTAGAACTCGAGTGCAATGCAGAAGCCATGATAAGAAACAAATTTGAGAAATACCTTTATAATTCAAAATTTAGGGTTTCCCAATGTCACTTGCAATACACCACTTTGGTCGCTAGATTACCACTTAGTGTTCTTCACTGATAGATTGAAAAAGATCTCTGGATTCCTCCGCAAGATTTTTGGATTCACTTTGAATTGCTAGGCGAATTGCTCTTTGTCGCTCTGCTCTTTGAAAATTCTTCTTTCACAAATTGATAAGTGAAAATGCTGACAAAAATCCCTTTTAAACAATCTTTCACCTACCATAATAAATGCATCACCATTAGGGCATAAACCCTAATTTTGCCTTTTACCACTTCAAGATCTTCTGCTGATTGATAAGTAACATATACCGGTTAAGGTCTTTACCAATATAAACCAGGGATTTGAAATATTTCACTGATGTGTTCCCCCTAAGCTTTTCTGAAGCTCAATTTGTCAGTTCAGATACTTCCACACTATGTGCAGAAACCGGTTCATCCTGTGACACTTCTTCAGATTTCTTTTTCCATGTTTTATTCATTACCGCTTGAACGGTTTCAACATCAATCTTCCCTTCTGGAATGATCAGTATATCATCCGATAGGTTCTTTCTCAGTCTGCAAGTTCTGGCAGTTTGTCCCGGTTTGTTGCAATGATAGCATACCATTCCAGGTGTTCTCCATGGTCCATTGTTCATTCTTCCTTCCGCATGTTGTAACAGTGTGACCTCTACCACGATAGATCAAACAGTTTGCTCTCCAACAGTTGTTGCTTGATAACCACCTGACTGATGGTCATAGGTGTTGTACCGGTTGGGATTCTGGTTCACAGAGGGTTCCGGGATAACTCCTTGAGTCCTTGGAGGATATCTCTCAGTGTTGTGCAAAACTGACTTGCATTCAAATGCTCGATGCCCAAACTTGTTGCATGCATAACAATTTCCATTGAATCTATTGGATCTAGGCTTATTGTTTAGAAAATAAGGAAAATTTTTGTAGGCCTTGCTTCTACACACATTAGCAGTATGTCCTTCTTTGAGATAATTAAAGCAAACAGGTTTAAATTTTTTCTTACCTTTATCCTTAGATGTTGGTTGCTTCTTTGATGCTTCAACTTTTGTTCCAGAGGTCTCACCTTCCTCATACCCAGAGAAACCAAGTCCAGTGGTATTCTTTACCGGTTTTGCCGATTCCAACTTTTGTTCTAGCTTAGCAGTACTCTGATTGAATTTGGCAAGTATCTCCTTTGACTCAGTAAGTTCCTTGGAAATAGCAGCATTAGATTCCTTCAAGGTTGCATTCTCAAAAATAGCCATGTTTATTTCAACTTGCATTTCTTCTTTTTCCACCTTACTCTCTTGGAGATGAGCAGTAAGGGTACTAATTTCTTGCTTCAGCTTGGAGAGCTCATGATCTTTGTCTTTTACCAGATCTTCAACTTTCCTTCTGTTCTCAAGCTCTTGACACATTCTGATAGTCAGTCCTTCCAACTCCCTTCTCAGGTTGGCATTAGATTCATTCAGTTTTTCAACTTCTTCAACTAGGGCATCCCATGTCCACTTTATTAGAAGAGCTATTTTTAGTAAGTTCCATTAGTTTCTTAGCATGCTCTCTTCTTTTGGCCAAAGAGGCTTTATACTTGACTTTGAGTTCATCATAGGCTCTCTCAGTCTGAGTGAGATGATGAGTAAGTTCCCTCACACTGTATTCCCCCATATCTCCTTCCATGTGGTTAGACTTATAGAAAGGAAGGCTCTGATACCAATTGATGAATACTAAGAGGGGGGGTGAATTAGTATACCAAAAAATACTATAGACAAACTCTTAAACAATTTAGCAAATAACTGATACAACAGATTCACTAATAAACCAGTTAAGATAAATGCAAACCAAATAGCAAACAAAGCATTCACCCACAAGAGTACAATCACCATAACACAAGATTTTTGATGTGGAAACCCAAATGGGAAAAGCACGGTGCACATAAACTCACAAGTAACTATCAGCATAATAGAAACCAGACTGGTTAAGGTCATACAATGTTCTTCACCAAAACAAATCCTGTTAGGAATCTAGATCTCTGTTAGGAGATAAGTCATGTTAAAGACTACCTTGTTAGAGGATTTCAGATCCACAGTTGTGAACCACATTATTAGAGGATTTACAAAGACTTTGTTGGGCCTACCCAGTTAAGGGTTTCAGACTTGTCCAAGATGTGAGTAATCAACAAGTGAGTGATCTAGCTAATAGCATAGTCTGCTTAATTAGATCCTTGATAGCTCAATGTTAATGCATTTCAGCATTACTTCAATCTTCAATATCTCCACACTCTAACTCTTCACATAGACCTAATCTGATCTACAATGATCGCACATAACCTCTTCTACCACACATATCTCTCTTTTTCATTCATACCCTAGACATGATGTCCTTATAAAGGAATCTGATTTCATGTCAGTCCAATAGGATTAGATTACAAGTTCCTAGGTTCAGTGCATCTAGACACATTTGGTAACATGGCACAAAATCACTGCCAAAGTGTCAGTGGATGATAACTCATCACACATTACAGTAATACCAGTTGGTAACTCATCATAGAGTAAAACTAGTTAATACAATATACCGATTACCAGTTTGTCAAAAATGAAGACTGGAAAAAGTTAACTACCACTTTGTTACTTCGTACTGCTTGCGATCCTTGAACCGCTTGGGGTCTTCATACCGCTTGAGCTCTTCAGTCAATCTGTGACCGGTAAACACCTTCTGCAAAATATCGATAGTCTATAGACTATACATTCAATAATACACAATACCGGTTGGAACAATTACTATTTGAGGCATAACTCATACATCAATAAAGTGTGTGTCCATCATCAAGAAAGTGTGTGTCCATCAATGACAATCAAAACATCATCAAAATGCCAACAGATCCCCGACGGAGGAGGAGACGATGACGATGGGGTGGTAGAGGAGGGGATGGGGAAGTGGGGGAGGATGGAAGAGGAGGTAGGAGGGGTGGGAGGAGAGGTGGTCATCCATGGATACGAGGAGGACCATATGGTTTCCAAGGCATATGTGGACCACTACCTTTGGCAAGCAGGGATGGAGGTAGGGATGGAGGTTGGGGAGAGGGGGATAGAGATCAAGGAGGTGGTGATAGAGATTGATTGGGTGGCATAGATGGAGGAAAACCAGCTAAGAGAGTTATGGTTTGGGGTGGATGCAGGGAGAGGAGTAGAGGTCGAGGAGGTATTGATTTTGGGTAGGTTCATCCTAATTCTGGCGTATTGGCTTCTCATGGGGGAGGTGATGAGGAGATCTTGAAGGATGATGTGCAACTGATTAGGTGAAGGATCACTAGAGTCACAGTAGTACAAGCTCTAACAAGTGGGGATAGGGTTGAGGGATAGGTGGGTGGAGAGGATGAGCCGATGCAGGATATGCCAGAGGTACAGGAAGGGGGTGATGATACACAGATGGATGATGATGCTCCTGAGATCCTGGATGACATTGCCAACTTGAGAGAACAGATTACATAACTGCAAGCATAGGTTCAGGCTTTGACTCTCTCAAGAGATACTACCATTGAGAGATATGGTCGATCAGAGAGTACTCTAGAGCAGATTTAACAGTTTGGGTCAGGTGCTCTCTCAGGTGATACCATTAGATATTTGATTCGCATTGGGAAGGAGATATCACACTAGCATGGACTATATGAGAGTGTGGTTCCTCCCAGTTAGAGAGCAGGAAGTTATGTCTCTACACAGCAATTGGGCAGGCATGGCTAGATAGAGAGTTTGTGTTTCAAGGGACCACCTCATCAGGACAAAGATCCGAATCCTAGGGCAGGACCATCAGGTGAGACACACCCTTCTCGACAGAGGCAAACTGATTCTGGTGGTAGTGCTACATGATTTACCTTGAGACTTGATTGTATCTTTATTGTATCATGGGACATTGTACTCTATTGATGATTTTTTTTGTTGTTGTTGATATCATTGTATACATGGACAGTTTATGATTTATGATGATATGGAGACATTGATGGACTCTATATTATACTACTATATGATGGTTACTTTGTTTTTCATGTAGAATATTGAGATGATGTTCTATAATTTTCTTATTATGACTTCTACATGATGACCTATATGATGATGACTTTATTGCTTTATCTTGACGATGATGGTTATGCAATGATGATGCAGATTGGATCCTTATATGAGTTATATGATTATGATGACTTGTATGCATTTATGATTATGACTATGATCTTTATTGAATGATGTTATGATGAAGTATGCATTGATGTTGATGATATGTTTCTATGACATGATTTGATTTATGAGATGTTTATAATGATACTATGATGAGATGTTTTTAAATATACATGTGATGCCTATTGATGATGTATATGTGTATGTGGGAAAATACGGTGACAAAAATGAATAAATTGAATCTAAAAGACCCACACACGAATGAATGCCTATTTCTCACGAATGTCTATTTCTAACGAGTTTTGTTTAGCACATTTTCCAACATTCTACAATAGTGCGTTGGAGAGGCAGCATAGCGCATAGTGAACATTATGTAGCGATTTGAAAACATCCTTTAGCGCATCAGGTCTCTATCTTAGTTAATGGTCAATATTAGTGAAAAACAAGGAGCAAACCAATCACTTTGGAAAAAATTTATCAATAATTTAAAATACCCTTTTGGGTCCTCTAACAAATCCAGCAACAAAACTTCGAAAAAGGATCATAAGAGAGAAAATTCTGAATCCAACAAAGCACTCTTAGAAAAGGTTTTCAAATATTCATCTAGCTTGAGATCATATTTCATCCAACAAAATTAAGGAGTATCAGAATAGTGATCAAAGGTTCCACCATCCAACAAATCCTATCAAAATAATACCTAGTTAGGTCCTCAAGTTGTCAAATTACGTTTCTACATTAGGAAACTTGACTCATATCATTTGACACACTTTGTCATGGAGGCGAATCGAACTAAACTTCTACTTGATAAAGTAAACTTGAGTTTTTCAAATGAAGTATCCATATCCAACATCAACATCAACATCAACATTTGATCATTCGTGTATGACCACTCCTCATATTTTGAGAAGAAGAAGTCTTCATCAAAAGAATAAGTTGAAGAAGAGACGACCTAGTTCTAAGGCACTTATCAAAAGGAATAAATTTCTCTATATCAACTGTCAACTCTTTGCATCACATCACACATTCTTGCGTCATATGTGATTATATATCCAAGGAAAAACAAACAAATTTGACAAAGAGCCTTTTAGAAGTAGGGCTTACATTCAGAAAGCGACATTCGACCAACGCCTTAATAGTGGAGGAAAGATTAACCCCTCTTTTTTTCCAAAGTTCCTTATCACTTATAATGAAGCTTGGCCTGAGCCACCAACTCCACCAAGAACCCCAATAGAATAAGAAGAATTCACCATAGTAGAGATATATTAATGCCCACTAACACTTGATCTCAGAAAAATAAGAAGAAGGAATCACAACCAGAATCAAGTATGAGTCGTAGACTGTCCAATCCTTTTGATGAGTATGCGAATATGGGAGAAATAGAGATCACCGAAGGACTTCTCCAAGAATGTCAAGAAAACACAACTTTCCAAAAACTCATAGAGAGACTTATAGAAGTAGATAAGGAAAAATATCTACTCATGCTAACTAGAAAAGGAGTCAACATTCCTAAGGATTTCAACATAGAAAACTTAAGGAATACAAACAAGAGAATTTCAAGAACAAGATCGAGAAACTATGCTTATCAAGAACAACAAAGAGAAGAAGAGGCACATAATCAAGAAAACATACGCAACCAAGATCGCACCCATGAACAAGACAACACCCACGAACAAGACCATGCCCGCAATCAGGATAATCTTAATAAACGAGGGGAAACTCCCCATCGCGGGACAAATGCAACCATGGCTGCTCTTACACAACAACTCCAAACACTACAAAGACAAATATAGGACATGCAACAAGGAAGCACAATACGATACTCCTTGGATGAAATATGTCCTTATCATTTTTATAGGAGATTGAACATGGTACCTTTTCCCGCAAATTCAGATATACCAAAGTACAACAAATATGATGGTAAGAGTGATCCCCGTGATTACGTTCGGGAATTTTGTACCATGATCTTAGATTTTTCTCACGACAACACATACTTAATGAGATTATTCCCAAGAAGTTTCGAAGGGAAAACAATGGAGTGGTTTTCTAAACTTACACCTCCCATCAGATCATTTGATGAGAACACAATACTCCTATAACATTCAACATGAAATCACCATGATGGATGTGTGTAACACAAAACAAAAGAGCAATGAAACATTCATGGTTTTTATACAACGGTGGAGGCGCATGGTTTCAAGATATCCCCAAGATGTGCCTGAAAAGGAAAAGATGGAAATATTCATCGACAATCTAAATAGTGAGATGAGTTATCAACTCAAACTCCAATGCATACCATCTTTTGCAAAATTGATAGAAAATGGTATTCAAGTAGACGAAGCTTACATCAAGAAAGGAACATTGAAGTTCTTTAAGGAAGGTGTTTATTCATCAAATACTAACACCTTTAGCAATCACAACAATAACAATAATTTAGACAAATCCAAATTTTGGACAAGGAACAAAACCATTGGGGTAATCGATGCCAACAATGTTAAGTTTAAACAACTAATGTTGACTTTATCAGGTAACCCACCATCCAATAATGATCAAAAGAGTGCTAATCAAGGCACTAACATTTATCAGCGAAATACCAACCAAGGAGCTTCGTCGTCAAACACCAACAAAAATCATCAAGGCAACAACAACACCAACCAAGGAAAGAACACAAACCAGAGAGGCAACACTAATACTTTCCCATATCGACGCATATACATGCCATTAGGACAAACCTTAGAATCAACATTTCGAGAATTGTTGACGAATAAGATCATCACATTGCTAGCCACAAGAAACTTTGAACCCCAAGTCAAACCACCCTAGTGGAATGACTCACATTATTCTGATTTTCATCAAAACAAAGGGCATAACACAAATGATTGCATGAGGCTAAAGAACATAGTTCAAGACATGATAGACAAGGGAGATTTAACAGTTGATGGTAATAAAATGAATGGTGACCATGAAGCCTTCAAAAATCCTCTTCCAACTTACGACAAGGGAGGAGCATCAACATCGAACAATGCCAAAGGAGCTCATATTAATCACATATCAGCATATGACAATTAAGTAAATGTCATAAAAATCAAAGACAAACAAGAACATGTATAGATAAACATAACAACCAAAGCATAGAAATATGTCTTGAAAGGGAACACATCAACATCGACAACTCTCCCCAGGACTCAATATAACTTGGTTGATCAACTACGGAGAACTCTTGCTCAGATATCTATACTTGAGTTACTCAAACTTTTGCCAAAACACAAGGATATCTTAGAACAAGCACTTATCGAAACAACCATTCCAAATAATTTGGATATTGATCGATTCCAAGCCATGGTGGCCCATACGACAGTGTCACATAGCATATCTTTTTTTGAACATGATGATGTCTCCTTGAATCATCTGCATAACACCCTGCTCCATATTGAAGTCTTAGTCTATAAATATCGAGTAAAAAGAGTGTTAATAGATGGAGGATCTAGTCTCAGTATCTGTATTATAAAGCTTATCCATGCATTGGGATTCTCTGAGTAGTTTATTGATCCCAAAAAGAAAATCACCATCAAAGCCTATGATGATGAAGAGAGATCATCTGAAGGAACTATAATATTACCCATTCAAGTAGGTCTTGTAAAAAGAGACACCATGTGCCAAGTCTTGGACATAAACTTGACATACAATATACTATTGGGTCATCCATGGATCCATGAAATGCAAGTGGTGCCTTCCACGTACCATCAATGTATCAAGTTTCCCTACAATGGATAGGAAATTTCAATGTCTGCAGATAATAACCCTTTTCAATATTGCAATGCTATGGAGGAAACTCAAGATATCCTGGTTCCACACAACAAGGAAGCCCAAGATTCCTCAACATCCAGTCATCAAGAGGAACTCAAGTCTCTATCCATAGACTTCAAGCAAAAGATGAAAATCAAGGACCAAGGCATGGGGGAGTACTCTTTTGAACCTTTATGTCTATCTAAATTGCCAACGTCACCAAAATCTTATGGACAACCTTCCACATCAAGACATCAGGAAACACAACCCATCACCAAGTTTGATGGTAAATTTATCCAACTGGACACACTGGCTGATGAATCAGAAGAGAAAGACATCCTTAGTTGGCTATACAAGGATGAAGAAGAAATCAGATTTTCTACCATAGAAGTAGTTGCACCAGCACAACAATATGGAAATGGGTTCCGAATCATGCAATGAATGGGATGCAAAGGCAAAGGACCCATTGGCAAGCTCCAAGAAGGCATCATAGAACCCCTGCAACTTCCTTCACAATTTGCAAGAGACAAAACAGGACTCGGGTATGAACAACATGTTCCGCCTAGGCAGAAACAAAATCACCAGCAAAAACCTCAGTGGAGAGCAAAGAAAAAACATAATGAAGACTCATGGCAAGAAGCACTACACCAAGCAGCAGAAATGAAAAAGGAACAAAAGCATTAAGAAAACAAGAAATGACAAGAAGAACTCACCATTCAAAGGGAAGAAGCTTCTTATAAGAAAGTGCATCATGTGCAAGAACCTGATCAAACCAAAGTGGAGCTACCACTTGAAGAAATTTCTACTCATAGAAGGGAAACAATGTATGAACAATGCAAAGAGTACAAACAAGCACCGATCCCAAATTAGAAAAAACTACTAAACTGGTGTCAATCATCAGTGATATTTTCTCACCATACAACATACCTGTCAAATACAACGAGATAACCTGGGATAGTGATTCTAAAAATGATTTCAATGAATATGAGTGAGGTAGTTGTTCTGATGTTACTGAAGATATTGAGGTGGATACCATCCACACTTACACAACCCTTTCTCAAGAGGGACAAAGCTTAGAATCTCGACCATTTGAATTTGGACCACACCATATCTACGAAGCTAGTGAGAATGAGCAACGACAATATAAAAAAGGCAATATCGAAGAAAATACCATCGAAGACCTCGAAAATATAATAGACCTCACCAGTATCCCAAATGACTATAATGATGACTCCATCATGACACTTACAGTAGCTGATCTTAATCCACCAAATGACTCCTTACTGCTCATATATCCCGATCTCATAGACTGGGAAGAGCCCGAACACCATGATATACCAATATTCCCAAATGATGAATCCATTGTCCACTACATGTGTTCAGTCAACCCAAAAATGTGATCTACCAGTGAACCAAATAACAGTATCTACAACCAGGGGAGTGCCAATTCTCTCAATCACAAAAATAAAATAAACCACGGATCTAATGGTGAAAACCAGTCAATGATAGTATTAGATCACAAAAAATTCAAAATAAAGGATGCATATGAGGGTGAAAACCTTTTTGAGGCACCTAAAGATGGGAGACTTGACACTCTTCTTGAATATTATCAAGAAAGGTCACCAATATTGATTGAGCCAACTCAATCAATAAACATCGGCACTGAAGCAGCAGTCAAAACCATACATCTAGCAGAATCACTCACGAAAGAAGAACAGCCAGATTTTATCAAATTCTTCAAGGAAAAGAAAATCAATTTTGCTTGGTCTTATGCTAACATGCCAGGAATAGATCCAAATCTAATCATGCATCACTTATCCATCACTCCAAGAGCTAAATCGATCAAGCAAAAATTAAGAAAGATGAATCCACATGTGGCATTACTGGTCAAAGAAGAACTAAAGAAGTTATTAGATATCGGATTCATCCGACCTATAGACTATACTGAATGGATCTCAAGCATTGTACCAGTTTCAAAACCTGACAAAAGTATCAGAACATGCATAGACTTTAGGATGTCGACAAAGAATGTCTAAAGGATGACTTTCCTTTGCCAAGCATTGACATTATTGTGGATCTAACAATGGGCCACGCAATGTTATCATTAATGGATGGCTTCTCTGGCTATAATCAAACTAGGATAGCCCCATAGGATCAAGATAAAACTGCATTCACCTATCCATGGGGAACGTATTGTTGGAATGTCATGCCTTTTGTCTTGAAAAATGTTGGGGCAACTTATCAAAGAGCCATGACAACAATCTTTCATGATATGATGCATACCTTCATGGAGGACTATGTGGATGATTTGCTGGCTAAATCATTCACCCGAGCATAACACCTGGGCATACTAGATAAAATATTTTAATGATTGGAGCAATTCAAGGTTAGACTAAACCCTAAGAAGTGTGTCTTTGGGGTTACATTCGACAAACTGTTAGGCTACATTGTATTAGAAAAGGGCATCAAAGTAGATCCATAAAAGGTACATGCTATCATGGAAATGCCACCTCCCAAAAATATTAGCCAACTCAGATCTTTGCAGGGACGGCTACAATCCATTAAATGATTTATAGCTTAGCTAGCAGAGAAATGTCTCCCATTCAATCATCTGCTTCATAAGAATATACATTTCAGATGGGAAAATAAGTGTGCAAAATCATTTCACCAGCTCAAACAATATCTGATGAATCTGTCAATTTTGGTACCTCTAATAGCAGGCAAGTCACTCATTCTCTATATATTGACAACAGAAGTATCATTAGGGGCACTGCTAGCACACGAAGATCCAACAGGCAAAGAAAGTTCTATCTATTACATGAGCAAAACTTTGAACGGATATGAACTCAATTATACATTCATTGAGAAGGATTTCTTAGCGGTGGTGTTTTCTTCTCAAAAGTTCTACCACTATATATTAGCCCACACAATCAAGCTGGTAGCAAAAATTGATCCTCTCAAGTATCTACTCAACAAGGTAGCTCTCATAGGACAATTAGCTAAATGGGTCATGATTTTGAGTGAGTTCGATATCCAGTACATAGAATGTCGAGCTATCAAAGGACAGGTAATTGTAGATCAACTGGAAGAAGCGCCACTACCACACCAACAACCACTGTAGGTGGAATTTCTGGACATGGATGTACTCACTATCACACCCAAGCAATGTACCCTATACTTTAATGGATCCTATACACAACATGGATCGAGTGTCGGCATCCTATTTGTCACTCTAGAGGGGCACACAATTCCAAGATCTTATAGACTGATGTTTCCATGCACCAACAACATTGCTGAATATGAAGCCCTGGTAACAAGAATCAAGGTAGTTGTGGAATGGAGAATCATAAAATTGAGAGTCTATGGGGATTCTCAATTAGTTATCAACCAAATCAACAATGACTATCAGACAAAGGATGATAAGCTAATGCCTTACAAGATAATGGTGGATGCTTTCAAATAGTACTTTGTGCACATCACCTTTGAGAAAATTCCAAGATTGGACAACAGAGTTGTTGATGCAATGGCCACTATCGCTTCGCTGCTACAAATTCTAGATAAACAAAGTTGTTATGAGTTCTTGGTAGAGCAATTATTTTCCCCAGCCTATGATAATTCCACATCCCAAATCATCTATGCCCTCACCTATTCCCCTCTATATGGGAAGATCTATGATTATCTCAAAAACAATACTCTCCCTCCCGACCTATCTCGCAACCAAAAATGCAGCTTCATCTGGAAAGTCGCTCACTATACCTTAACCGCTGACACACTTTACCATCGAGGTCTAAATGGTACTCTTCTTTGATGCCTCAATCATAATGAATCTGACTTTTCCTTACATGAGCTTCATAAGGGTATCTATGGTATGCATTCAAGTGGTCCTACTCTTGCCAAGAAACTTCTGAGGATGGGATATTACTAGCCGATAATGGAAAGAGAGTCCTATCAATTTACTAAGAAATCTCCTAGATGTCAAATTCACGACAACCTTATCCATGCACCAGCACAAGAGTTGCAACCGTTCACCACATCTTGGCCTTTCTATCAATGGGGACTTGATTTGGTAGGGAAAATTCATCCTTCCTCTTCAAATGAGATTAAGTTCATTATCACCGCCATAGAGTATTTCACCAAGTAGATTGAAGCAGTCCAGATGACCACTGTAACTGGAAAACAAATTTCATCATTCATTCTCAACTATCTCATTTGCACATATGAGATTCCCAGTTCCATCATCACAGACAACGGACATCCTTTCAAGAATCAAGATGTGCAAGAGCTATGTGAACGATTCAAAATCCAGCATCATTTCTCCACACCATACTACCCACAGGGGAATGGTCAAGCAGAAACATCAAACAAAATAATCTTGAAAATCCTCAAAAAAACAGTAAATGATGCTGGTAAGGATTGGCATGTATAACTCAATCCAACACTTTGTTCCTACATGACTAGTATTCGGACATCTATAGGGGCTATGCCATATTCATTAGTGTATGGTTCAAAAGAAATTCTACCTCTTGAGGTCAAAATCTCATCTCTCCAAGTATCGTTGAAGGGCCTAATATTAGATGAGGAATATCGAGTAAACAAGTTGCATGAACTAGAGCTTCTTGATGAAAAATGACAACATGCCTATGACCATCTCAAAGCATATCAGCAACGAATGTGCAAAAGCTATAATCACAAAGTCATCCCAAGAGCTTTCAAATTTGGTGATCTTGTCCTGAAGGAAAATCCCAGAAATTAGCAAGATCAAGAAAAGAAGGAGAAGTTTGAACCTAACTGGTTGGGTCCCTTTGTCATCATATCAGCCTACGGATCAGGAGCATATCAGTTGTCAACTTCAAAAGGGGACGTGCTTGATGAACCAACCAACAAAATCCATCTAAAGAAGTTCTACACTTGAGTCGTCCAATGCACGGATCAAGTGAAAAAGCAAAAAAAAAATCAAAAAAGTATCAAAAATCGTTACTGTGGTGAAAACCTAGCAAACAGGTACTTTGTGACACAAAAAAATTAAAAAATCAGAAAAATACAAAAAAAATAAAAAACAAATTAAAAAGTGCAATAAACAAGTGGTCAAAACCTGGCAACAGGTGCTATTTGTGAGAGAGAAACTGATGGGAATGGGTATGGGATAGACTAGCCTAGTCCATGCTCTTTGATCCCTTCCTTGGATCATCAGGTGTTCTAACCACACCCTAGGGTCTCTAGGACTCCCTTGCTTGTGGAATCCCCTGACCTTGCCCAATCCACCCACCAACAACTTGTAATACTTCTCCTAAGGTCTCACCTACTCATGAGATTCAAAAGAACCCTTATTTAGGCTAATAAGGGTTTGGCTTGTCCTACACCCTCTTAGGTCCTAGCAAGGATAGGATAGGTCTTAGACATGGTTTTCCATCCATTCATGTGCCCCCAAGAGGTTTAGACCTTCCTATTTGTTACCGATCTCATTATTTTGCTTCTTTCTTGCATAATAGGGCTACAAGGAATGAGCCCAATTAGGCCTCCATTCCGGACTTTTAGGGCTCTCTCTTGCAAACGATGACCCAACTTGTGAAATTCCCCAAAAGGACTGCTGTTAAATTGGAAAAAGCTCAAATATTTTCTAGGTTTTGGGCCTCCAATCATCCGTACACTGCCCTAGGTGAATTTTGTGGTTTTTAAGGGTTTTTAAGGGTTTTTAAGAGGGTTTTTAGGCCTGCCAAGGTCACAGTGATGGTTTGGTGTTTTTACCACCTTGTCTAGATTGGTGGAAGCTCCTCCTTCTCACCAATGGTGATCCACACACCCCTCTAAAACTCCTCCAAAGGGCACATCTTCCTCCGGCCTTCCTTGCTCTCACGAACCTCTGCAACCTTAACCCTTCCTAGTCGGGCATGGTCCAATCTCGCCTAAGGAGTGGGTCTTTGGATGGCTTCCCTGCATCTTCAAGGGACCTGCTTTCTCTAAGGTAATGTATAGAGTCTATACTCCTATTCCCCATGGTTTCATGGTGATTCCACAATGGGGATAGGATTTGTCAACCCATTGACACAAAACAATCCAAAACTAGACAGTGAAAGAGTGTTTTACAAAATATTTACAAAGGACTCAAAACCTGCACAACACACTAAGAATAATTGCTCAAAAGGGAAGAGTAAACACAAAAAAAAGCTCTGAACATATTTTAGTCTACAAAACAATCCATTATCACTCTCTGATGCTCCATTTGTGTCGACTGGCAACCAAAATTACAATCACAATCAAGGTCTCTTTTCTCGGGCCGTACAAAAACTAACTTCCAACCCATAATTTTAGGGTTTGTAACAATATATATTATCCTTTCCTTATTCTATGTGCCAAAATTAGGGTTCTCCATGCTAAACTAAGGTTTTTGACCTATTAGGTGGAAAAGGTTCTTGACAACTTTGAAAAGTTGTCATGCAACTTTTTGCAACTTTTGAGCAACTTTGCAATGTTGCTTTTCTTGACTCCTAGGCCTACATTGGACTATCCTATGGACACCACCATGCTAAAAGGACCCCAAACTCATCAATGTCACACTTACCCTCTCCTCCACAAGAAACCTCAACCAAGACTTGAGAACCTAGGACCTAAACTAGGACCTAAATAAGACCAATGAGCTCATGGCTCTTATTACATTTACAATGGCTTCTTAAAGAAGCAAAACACCAAGAAAAACCAAAAGGAGGAAGACCTTAGAAGGGTGCTCCTGCACCAGAAAATTCTCTATCTATCAGTACTCATATCTTTGATCCATCTAGTCTTAGCTAATAGCCATAGCCAAACACTTATACACGCAACATTATCCATGACATACTTAGCGTAGTCACTGTCCTTGATTATCTAAAGTGGTTATTTGTATCATATCCCACCATGGCTTGGTGATCAATGTATATATCCATATCAATGAATATCCATAACTGGGGGTATCATTCCTCTCACTTTAGGCATTCAGAAAATGCACAAGGATCACATCATACTAGGAAACCAATGTCAAAATTGCTCATCAGGCTAGAAAAGGATCATTATCCAACTGCAACTTCAACACACACATGATGGATGATTTATTCTGAATTGTGATTTGTTTACATTTAGCGTGAAGTTTTGACTATTTTTTTTATTTTTGAATCATCAGACCTCCTAAACTACTCAAGGATGCATTGAGCTAGAGAAGCAATGAAGGAATCTAACATTTTCTTTGGTTTTCTGTATGTGAGATGATCATTTGTATGGTGCAAATTTATCTCGAGACATGATTGGAAATACATCATTGAAGACATTTTTCACTTTGCACATGCAAATGGTTAACTCTTGTATGTTTTACACAAGCAACACTCAGGTCATCTTGGTTCAATTATACCTCGACGCTTGTGTTGTCTTTCAATATAAAAAAATCATTTAAGTTTTACTTAGGTCATTATGGTTAAATTATACCATGATGCTTGTATTAAACTTTCAACATATCAAAAGCTCAATGATGACAAAAAGAGCACAAGTGACTAAACAGGAATGACAACGACATAATTAAAGTGATCATTTAGTTGAATATCATTTTAAACTTGCATTTAGTTGCATATCATGTTAATCTTGCATTAGATACATCTCACATCACTATCATTATCAGACATCTCATTTTCAAGATACATCTTACATCATTATCATTATCATACATCTCATTTTCAAGATACATCTCACAAATCATAACATTAAGATAACATCACATCTCATATCAAAGTATTCAATGTAATACATCATCACATTATCACCCATTCCATCATGAATCATGCATTCACATCATAATCCAAATCAAAAACATCATTATTATCTAAGCATCTAATCATCCTCATAGTATCATCATATCAAAACATAATGCACATCATAAATCAATCATCATCAATAAGCACATCACAAGTGGATCAGAAAAATCAGTGCCATATATATATATATATATATATATATATATATATATATATATATATATATATATATATATATATATATATATATATATATATATATATATATCTCAAAAATGGTTGAAATGTACAAGGGATATCATGTCTTTCAAAATACAACAAAAGTGATCAAAAACATCAAAGACAGGTCTCTCAGGTATGACTATCTCCTAAGGAAGATGGTCTGATAGTAGATGTCCCACCTCCTAGATCTCCACCAGGTGGGTCACATCAGGAAGCCCCGTAACACCTTTGCTCTGTCCTAGTATGACTATGGCTAGGAGCTCTGTGATCTCAAGGGACCACCTCCTCGTATAAATGCCTATAATACTCGACCTCCTTGGCCGAGTACTGTATCTCTCTCAGTGTGTCCCAAACTAGGGCACCAATAGTGGCTCTCTCTAACCTATCAGCAAGGGCCTTTGCCCAACCCTGACATTCTATCTATGTATCCTGCTCTGCGATAACCTGTGTAATTTGTTGATGTTGCGCTAACACCTGTGCCTACAGCTGCTACACTAAGAACTGTAGCGCTTTGATCTGAGAAACCTTTCGATGGGTGGGCACCCCAATCTGAATGAGTACCTATGTCATGGTCCCACCCACACTTGTCCCTATCTGAGGTGTTGGTGGAGGTAGAACATCATATCTCCTCCTCTAAGCAGGTCGCCTATCATCCTCTATCCCACCCACCGCAGCTAGCACCACACCTATGCTACCACCCCCACCAGCACCAAGAAGGAGACCTCCTCTATCTCCTCCACCCCCTCTACCTCTATCTCTAACTCTATCTCCTCCACCCCCTCTACCTCTATCTCCACCTCTAGCTCCTCCTCCACCTCCACCCCCATCTAAAATGAGGAATGATTTATGCGGGAAAATAGGGTGACGAAAATGAATAACTCGAATCTAAAAGACCCACACACCAATGAGACTCTTGGTGCAAGTATATGAAATAATCCAATTAGTTCAACTTCCCAAGGGGTGTCCCATTGTTCTCTATCTAATTCTGAGTTTGATGAGGAATGATTTATGCGGGAAAATGCGGTGACGAAAATAAATAACTCGAATCTAAAAGACCCACACATCAATGAGACTCTTGGTGCAAGTATATGAACTAATCCAATTAGTTCAACTTACCAAGGGGTGTCCCATTGTTCTCTGTCTCACAGGATCCCTAAAACCAATGTTTTGCTCTCAGATCATTGAGAAAGTGGCTTAGGAATGACAACTCCAAGAACGAGTGATGTTTGATTTATACGCATGAATGCATTCTAAGATATATATGGTGTTAAAACTATGATGATTAAGCTAGTATGAAGATGATGATATGATAAAAGATTAGCAAATTATCCTAGCATGGATATATTATGATATGAAAAATACTCCTAAATGCTATGATGATGTTCTAACAAAGAGAGGTTAAAATGTTTAGTAAATTAGACTATAATGTAGATGCATGAAAGATTGTTGATATAAAAATGAGGAATTAGAGCTCTATTTATAGGAAAAATAGGGCAATGGATGGTTAAGATTGAATAATATTAACAAGGGCTAGGATTGAAAGTTAATAAATCCATGTTTACAATTCTCACCAATGAAATGGTGACAATTATCAACAAGAGGTTGCTAGAGAGGAGATGCAAGAAGCATTAAATGTCTGAGAAGACATGAAGGTTACCCTAGGAGGTAAGGGTTAAGGTAGGTTAGGGTTATCCAATGGATAAAGCTTTTACCCAAGGGGTAAACTATTGTGCAAGGGTTAATAGGATAACCAAGGTTAAAGCCATGAATGCTTGATGAGACCCTTGGGTCAAAAGGATAGTTAAGTTAGAAGAAAGTATCTAACTAGAGGTCAAGATGACTTAACCATAAATGGTTATGTAAGAGATTTTAATGGTTTGGAAGAATTTTAGAGGTTAACCATTTGAAGACACAAAGACTTTAATGATTATTGAAGACTTTGGAGGCTTTGAGAAGTGACTTCCCTTTGCTTAGGAATGTGACAATAATTAGGAGATGAATTAGGCTAAATTGGAAGTGATTAGAAGAATCTAGAAGGGGTTTTAGGGGGCAGAAATGTATGCGGGAAAATGCGGTGATGAAAATGAATAACTCAAATCTAAAAGACCAACACATGAATGAGACTCTTAGTGCAAGTATATGAACTAATACAATTAGTTCAACTTCCCAAGGGGTGTCCCATTGTTCTCTATCTCACAGGATCCCTAAACCCAATGTTTTGCTCTTGTATCATTGAGCAAGTGACTTAGGAATGACAACTCCAAGAATGAGTGATGTTTGATTTATATGCATGAATGCATTATAAGATATATATGGTGTTAATACTATGATGATTAAGCTAGTATGAAGATGATGATATGATAAAATATTAGCAAATTATCCTAGCATTATATACTATCCTAGCATGAATATCTTATGATATGAAAAATACTCCTAAATGCTATGATGATTTTCTAATAAAGAGAGGCTAAAATGTTTAGTAAATTAGACTATAATGTAGATGCATGAAGATTGTTGATATGAAAATGAGGAATGAGAGCTCTATTTATAGGGAAAGTAGGGCAATGGATGGTTAAGATTGAATAATCTTAACAACTAGGGCTAGGATTGAAAGTTAATCAATCCATGTTTACAATTCTCGCCAATGAAATGGTGACAATTGTCAACAAGAGGTTACTTGAGAGGAGATGCAAGAAGAATTAAATGTCTGAGAAGACATGAAGGTTACCCTGGGAGGTAAGGGTTAAGGTGAGGTTAGGATTATCCAATGGATAAAGTTTTTACCCAAGGGGTAAACTCTTGTACATGGGTTAATAAGATAACAAAGGTTAAAGCCATGAATGCTTGATGAGACACTTGGGTTAGAAGGATGGTTAAGTTAGAGGAAAGTCTCTAACCAGAGGTCAAAGATGAGTTGAGAATGGATTAACCATTAATGGTAAGGAAGACTTTGAGGGTTAACTTGTTGAAGACATAAAGCCTTTAGTGCATTTCAAAGACTTTGGAGGCTTTGAGAAGTGACTTCCCTTTTCTTAGGAATGCGACAATAATTAGGAGATGAGTTAGGCTAAACTGGAAGTGATTAGAAGAATCTAGAAGGGGTTTTAGGGGGCAAGTGGGAGATGTAGGAAAATGCAAGTGGGGGGGAAAGGATTTTAATTAAAATAAAATTACTTTATTTCAACCAAAATAGGTGCAACTTGCATAAATACAAGTGGGGGGATTTTAATAAATAAATTAGATTTATTTATTTGCAATGATCAATTTAATTAAATGTAAATTAAATTAAAAAGGGAGAAAGTGGAATTAATTAAATAAAGTGATTTATTTAATTAAAGGCTAGAAAAGGTTTAGGTGAATTTAATTAAATAAATTGAGTAATTCATTTAATCAAATAGATGAAAATGAAGAAATTAATTAAATAGAACTTAATCAATAGGAGGAATGGGGTTAAAATAAATATTAAATATTTATTTAAGAAAGTGGTCAGATTTATACGTCTACAATGTGTATGCAATGATATAGATGATGTGTATAGATGATATGATGCTTATGAATGAAATGATATGAAAATGACATTTATTAATGATGCAAATGATACTTAAACACTTATAATTATGAAATGATGAAATGCTGCAAAATGCAAATTAATTAAATGAACCTAAATGAATGAAATGAAACTAATGCATTTTACGATGATTGATGATTTAATGAAATGCACCTAATGCAATTAATAATGAGACGCAAATGAATTCTAAATGAATGAAATGAACTTAATGGATTAAATGCAAATGTAAATATTTTTGTTTGTCCCAGTAGACTCGATCATTATTTCAACCATTGATCCTAAATGTTGATGAATGCTTCTAATACAAATGAAAATGCAATAGAAATGCAAAGACCTAAATGATATTGTCATCCTTTCAGTGTTTTTGAAACAGTGCTTAAATTCATCATTGAGCTTTTTAAAATGTTGTAAGAAAATACAAGCACCTTGATATAAGGATTCAAGATGACCTGAGTACTTCTCACATGGATTTTGATATAGCAAGATAATACAAGCATCTAGGTACAAGGAACCGAGATGACCTGAGTATTTCTTGCATAACAGACAAGGATTATCCACTTCCATATATGACTCAACATGTCTTCAATGATCTTTTGTCGATCATGTCCTTAGACAAGTACATACATTACTAAGAGATAAACTACAAATAGTAGACAAATAAAAATAACAATGTCCCATCATAGCTCCTCTAGTCTTGAACATCATCGAGTTGCATAAGGTACATGATTAGCGAAAATCAAGATACAAACATTGAATCATGTATGTCACATGTACATTCTCAAAACAAGATATAATCATCCTGATTAATGATTGTTGATATGTGTTGTCACTTGCTTGTTGAATCTCTAAATCCTGAGTTTCATGACTCAATTTGTTAGATATCCTAATTTTGTTTAAGCCTTGTTGCCTTACCTTTTGTCGTTTGTTTCAAAATCCTATTGTTTTTGTTTTTTCTAAGTTTTCTGATGTTTTTGGATTTTTTGGATTTCAATGTTGCCCCCTGCTAAGTTCTGGATTTTGCCCCCAACTAGAAACAAACTTTGTTATGGATGTACAATAATGATCCAAACCATGGTGGGATACAATGCAGATAATTGTTCAGATAAGCAAGGGAAGTGACTACGCTAAGTATGTCCATGTTTGATAAGCCTTGTGAGCTGCAGATTTCTGTTGACACCTTAGGTCAAATGGAAGCGAAAGAAAAAGGTGAACTCGTAGATAGAAGAGTCGACTGTTAGATAGCGCATGTTGCCAGGTTTTCACCATCTAAATTTATTACATTTTTCCATATATTTAATTTTTTCACTATTTTTGTTGTTTTCCTCTTTTCTACTTTTTAGGGATTTTCTCTTTTGTATTGTTTTTTGGATTTTGCTGCTTTTATACTTTTTATATTATTTTCTGTTATTTTAGGCATAGAACTTCTTAAGATGCATGGTGTTGATAGGTTCATCAAACCATTCACCTTCTGGTGTAGACAATCTGTATGCTCCTGATCCACATGTTGCTACCACGACAAAAGGACCTAACGAGTTTGGCTCAAATTTTCCCTTTTCCTCTCTATCATGTTGGTTGTGTTGATTTTATCTCAGAACAAGATCTCCTATCTAAAATTCTCTTCACTTGACCTTGTGATTGTTGCTTCTCATCATTCTCTATTGCTATGCCTTCAAGTGATCTGAAGCATTTAGGTGATGTTCTTGTATCAGTTCTAATTCTTATAGCCTAAAGACTCTTTGTTCTTCTTTTGGGACATCCTTTCAGTGACACACATTGAGAAGGTATCTCTACTTCAATTAGTAATATTGCTTATGATCCATACACAAGGCAATATGGAGTTGCCCATGTTGGTGTACGAATGCTAGTGCGATATGACCATAGAGAAGGGTTCAACTAAATGTGCTAGTCTCTACTAGCCTCATTGACTGTCTTCTTCATAATCTTGAGGATTGTTTTATTCAATGCCTCAACTTGACAATTTCCTTGTGGATAATATGGTGTTGAGAACCTATGTTGGATCTAGAATCGCTCACATACTTCTTTCACATCTTGATTTCTAAAAGGTCGTGCATTGTCAGTGATAATGGTCATAGGAACACCATAGCAACAGATTATGTAGTTCAGGATAAATGATGAGATCTATTTTCATGTCACTGTTGTCAAGGGCACTGCTTCAATCCATTTAGTAAAGTACTCAGTTGCAGTCATAATGAATTTGTGTCCATAAGAAGATGAAAAATTTATCTTTCCCACTAGATCTAGTCCCCATTGAGAGAATGGTCATGATCCTGCTAGAGGATGCAGTTCTTGTGTCAGTGCATGAATGAGATTCCCATGAATCTAACAGTATTTACACTTCTTAGCATATGTAAAGGAATCTCTTTCCATAGTGGGCCAATAATACCCCAACTGAATGAGTTTCTTGGTCATTGTAAGACCACTTGAGTGTGTGCCACAAATACCTTCATGGACTTCGTTTAGAACTTTTCTAGATTCCTCATGTTCGAGACACCTTAGGAGAGTGTTATCCAGACCTCATCTATATAGGATATCAACAATGATCGTATAACTAGCTGATTAGCGGATAAAGTTTTGCTTTTGATTGCAAGATAGGTTTTGGGGAAGGATATTTTCTTTTAGGTATAGATAGGTTTGGTCGTATAGGGAGGCATCGGTTCTAGATATGTTGTAGACGATTTGGATATTTTGAGAATCAATAGTAGGACAAAATATTTCTTCTACTAGGAATCCGTAAAACTCTTGATTTTCTTGAGTTTGCAAGAAAGATGCTATCGTTGCCATGGCATCAACAACTTTATTATCACTCCTTGGGATCTGAGTAAATGTGATTTCAGTAGAGTCTTCTTTGAAATCTTCAACCAGCTTCTTATAGGGCATGAGTTTGTCATCCTTGGTTTTATATTCATCATTAATTTGATTGATTATTAGTTGTGAATAGCCATAGACATCTAACTCCTTGACGTTACATTCAATAGCCATCTTAATCCCAATGACTAGTGCCTCATACTCTGCAGTATTGTTTGTACATGGAAACCGCAGCCTATATGATTTTGAAATGGTGTGACCCTGAGGCGTTATGAAAAAGATTCCTACACCTTATCCATGCTATGTGTAGGAGCCATCAAAATACAACTCCCAAAACTTTGTGCTAATTGCAAGAATATTTGCATCAGTTTACTCAATGTGTAAAGGTGTATCATTGCCTAGGGGCACTTCAGCTAGTTGATCTACAATTTCTTGTCATTTAATGCTTTCCGATCAACATACTCAATGTTAAACTTGCTTAATACTATGACCCATTTAGCCAATCAACCAATTAATGTTGCCTTGCTAAGTAAATACTTCAATGGATCAATCTTTGCAATTAGCTTTATAGAGTGGGTAAGCATATAATGTCGCAATTTTTGAGTTGCAAATACTACTGCTAAACATGTCTTTTACACTTCTGTGTAGTTCAAATCATAACCGACCAAGGTTTTGTCGATATAATATATTTCTCTCTCCTTTCCTTCGGTGTCATGTTGTGCCAGAAGAACCCCTAACGATACATATGTTGCCAAGATGTATAGAAACAATGGTTTTCCTTTGATTGGTGTTGCTAGCATTGGTGGATTTACCAGATATTGTTTGATTTTCATGAATGCTTCCTAACATTCGTCATCCCATCTAAATGGAACATTCTTCTATAACAAATGAGTAAAAGGGTGACATTTGTTAGCTAATTGAGCTATGAACCTCTTGATTGATTGCAATATCCCTTGTAGAGAACATAATTGGCAAATATTCTTTGGGGATTCCATCTCCATGATAGCTTTTACTTTTGTTGGATCCACTTCTATTCCATGAGTTGATATGATATAACCTAGGAGTTTACCTAATGTAACCCCAAAAGCACACTTCTTTGGATTCAACCTCAATTTGTATTGTTCTAGTCTAGAAAAGATCTTGTCTAAGATTTACAAGTTATCTTCTCTTGTATGTGATTTTGCTAGTATATCATCCACATAATCCTCCATGAAAGTATGCATCATATCATGAAAACTGGCTGCCATAGCTCTTTGATATGTAGCTCTTTCATTCTTAAGCCCAAATGGCATGGTGTTCCAATAGAAAGTACCCCAAGGGCACGTGAAAGTTGTTTTCTCTTGATCTTCGGGAGCTATCTTGATTTGGTTATACCCCAAGAAACCATCCATTAAAGAGAAAATTTCATGTCCTACTGATAAATCTACAATGATATCAATGTTGGGTAATGGAAATTAATCCTTTGGGCATTCTTTATTTAGGTCCCTGAAATCTATGTTCACTCTGATACTTATGTCTTGTTTTGATATAGGCACAATAGTTGACACCCATTCTGGATATGCAATTGGTCTTATGAACCCAAGATCCAATAGTTTCTTCAATTCTGCTTTGACAAGAAGAGAAATATGGGGATGCATCTTTCTAAGTTTCTATTTAACTGATTTTGCTCCTGGAGTGACATTAAGATGATGCATAATGAGCTCTGGATCAAATCCTAGCATATCAGCATATGACCAAGCAAAGTTGATTTGCCTCTTCTTGAAGAACTCGATAAATTCTTGTCTTTCTTGTTCTGATAAAGATGTTGCAGGATTGAGAATCTTAGAACTCTCTGGAGATCCAATATTAACTACCTCTGTGGGTTCTATTAAAATAGTTGATCTCTCTTGAAAATATTATGGTAGAGTGTCAAATCTTCCATCTTCTGGCGCCTCAAGGAGGTTTTCACCATCAGATACGTCCTTTATTTTATCTTTTTATTGATCTAATGTTGCCATAAAATGGTTTTCAGCATTAGACCTTCGTCTTTGTTTTATCATTTCACTTTTGCGACTGGAAGATTTGGCAACCTCTTGAATACAAGAAGCATTATTTGATTCACTGGTGGAAGCTTTCTTTGGTATTGTGGGTTCAACACCATTAAGGTATACAGATATGGCATGATCATTTGGAAAGGTATCAGGTTCAAGTATTTTGTCGTTTTCTTAGTCAATCAGTTGTGGGTGGATTAAGGGTAATTCAAAATCTTGGTCAATTTAAGTGTTTTCAATTGTTATAACATAATTGTCAAAATTTTCAAGCGTATTAGTCAAGTCAAGAATAGTACTCTCTTTATGATATACTCTCACGATATCTCTCCAATTAGTTCTAGCAAAGTTAGAATGAGTAATTTGTGATTTTCCTTCAAGTGATCTATTTGCTGACATTTGTCCCTCAAACGAATGGATCATATCAACTTGTATATCTTTTGGATAACACACCTTGTCAGAAGTTGTCTTCGCATTTGAATCAGTTTCATTGCTTGCTTGTATTTGACATATTTGAGTAGCTTATGTTGATTTTCTTGCCATTTCTTGTCTTCTTTCATACTCTTCTTCCTTTGGATTGATTGTTTCTCCTACTTGGCTTGTTATCAATTCTTCTATGGTTCTACCAAGTTTTGGTTCTTGATGACTAGAGATTGATGGATATCTCATGTCCTTTTGTTCTTCTGACTATTGAGTAGTGACTATATCTGTCTTTTGGATTGAGACTTCTTGTTTTCTCTTATTTTCTTCCTCATATTTTGTAGCATATTCTTCTTTTCTTTGGATTCTAACTTATTCTTGTCTTCTATCAAGCTCTTCTTTCTGTTTCTTTTGAGACGTCTCATGTTCTGTAATAGCTTGCTTGTTCCTTAAGCATGTTGTATCTTCATCAGATAGTGAGATTGGATCCCACTCATACTCATTTGAGTCTTTTTGAAAATCACTTTCTAGGACTACACCATTGTATCTGACAGGGATGTTGTATGGCAAGAAGAGTTCACTGGTAATTGATATAAGTTTTGTCGCCCGTTTTGATTCAGTTTCCATACTTTCTTGCATTCTTTGGATTTGTTTATAAATAGACTCCTCCCTTTGAATGGGAAGTTCTTCTTATTGTTTCTCATAATTTTCTTCCCTTTGTTCTCTAACTATTTCTTTTGTTGTTGATTTTGTACTGACTTGAACAAGTTTTGTATTTGCTTAGACTTGATGAATCTATTTATAGGAAGCCTCCTCTCATTGAATGGCGAGTTCTTCTTGTTGTTGCTCATATTCCTATTCTTTTTGTTCTTTCTTTGTCTTTTTAGTTGCTTGATGTATCACTTCTTTCCACAATTCGTCTTTTTGTGTTACTTTTCTTCTCCATTGGGGATTTTGATGATGATCTCATTTTTGTATAGGTTGAGTATGCTTGTCATACCCAAGTCCGGATTTATATTTAACATGTTGAAAGTGAGTTGTGATTGGTTTTATGATGCCTTCTTGATGCTTGCCAATAGGGCCTTTTCCTTGGTATCCCATTCTCTGCATTATCTTGAATCCATTGCCATACTGCTATGTGGGGATAGTGATGTCTAAAGTTGCTTCTCTGATTTCCTCTTCGTCTTTTATATAACCAATCAAGGATTGTCTTTTTCTTCAGTTTCTTCAAATAGTGTTCCAACTTTGATAAATTTTCCATCAAATATTTCAATAGGTTTTTGTTGGATTTGCGTTTTGCTTTTGTTTGTCTTCTATATGACTCTGGAGAAAGTGGTAAAGTTTGCGAAGAATACTTTCCCATCCCTACATTTAATTTTAGATTTTTCTCAAAAATTTCCAAAGTGGATGTGAATGATGTCCCTTGAGATGTTTTGGCAGAGACAATGCTTCTCTGTTATGAGGAACCCTTGCATCTTGAGTTGATTTCAAATTGTTACAATACTGATTGGAATCTGCTGATATGGTTATTTCTTGTCCATTATGAGGAAATTTGCCACATTGATGATATGTCGAGGGAACTACTTTCATATCATGAATCCAAGGTCTACCCAGAAGAATGTTGTAAGATAAATTCAAGTCCAAGACTTGACAAACTGTATCTCTCTTGACTGGTCCTATTTTGAGTGGTAAAACCATTGTTCCCCTAGAAGAATGTTTTTCTTCGTCATAGGCCTTGATTGTTATTTTCTTTGTAGGATCCACTGCATTTTCTGAATATCCCAAAGATTTTATCAAAGTTAATGCACAAATTTTTAAGCCATCTCCTCCATCTATAAGAACATGTTTGACGTGAGTTGTATGAATAATGACTTCAACATGTAGGGGAGCGTTATGAGGATGTTGCAATGATACGTCATCATTTTCTGTGAATGATAAGAAATGAGGGGCTATGAGATGTCCTACCATGTTTTGAAATTGATCAATATCCAAGTCCTTAGAGACTATTATTTCCACTAGAGCTTTTTCCAATATTTCCTTATGCATTGGTGAGATTTTAAGGAGCTATAAGATTGATATTTGCGCGGGTATTTTCTGTAATTGATCCACTAAGTTGTACTGTCTTGAAGTGGATGTTGTATTGTTTGTCATACCCAAAAATGTTACTGTGTCGACTTGAATTTCATCCTTAGAATGCTACCTGCAACAAGTTAGTTTCACAAAATACAAATGGAAATGCTACAGGAAATCCAAACTCAACCAAAGAAACTACATGAAATACATATGAAATAAAAATACTAATATCACCTTCATGGTTTATGTCTCATTGTGTCCTAACTCCATTGTTCCTGGTTGCAGATGGTGTGCTCTCAGACAATGCACTGATAGCTTCCAAGACGGCATATGAAGAATGGACTGATAACTGATAGTTAACTGATACTATGATATGAAATGCTACATGGTTATGTTAAAATGATTATGCTAAAATGCTAATTGATATTTGTTTTAAGATTAAAACTCATGAATGCATAAGTTTTACAAATGATTTGCTTGAAAATGCACTTGAAGTCTAACTCTCTCTCAACTGAAGCTCTTGATTTTATAGACTTTGAGAGGATGGGATGATGTGGCTTAGATCAATGGTCATGATCAGATCTACAAATTTGGATGGTTGTGAGAAAAGATGAAGGTTGAGAGAAAGGGGGAAGGAGAAGACAAGTGTCACTCATCTCACTTTGACTGGGTTGCTGACTGAGGGAATCTAGAGATGGTTGGAGAAGATTTAGGCATGATAGGACAAGTGGACTCAATTCCTTCCTAAGATGTAGGGATGTTGGAGAGAATATAGGAGAAGGTTATGAAATATGTGTACGTACACAATATTCATTAAATTTGGAGGTTGAAGATAAATGATGAATTAATATTTAAGAAATATTAATTTCCTTAGCCACATGTTTGATGAGTTGGCAAAGGGAAGATGAAGTGGAGATGGAAGGTGAGTTGGAAAAGGGATTTAAATAATTTAAGAAATTATTTAATATTTGAGACTATAGGATAGGAGAATAACTATTAAATATTAGATATTTAATTGATTGAAGGAGATAATTAAATATTAGATATTTAATTAACTTGGTTAAAAGGATAATTAAATATTAGATATTTAATTAATTAGAATAATAGGATAGATGAATTAATTAATAAATTATTTCAATTAAATTAATTAATAGAAAGACACGAAATGAATTAAATAAATTAATCTTTTCAAATTAACTATTTAATAGAAGAAGAATTTTTAAATAAATATAAAATATATATTTAATCGCTCATAGCCATTTTTATGTGTATACATTTCGCCCCTCTTTGAAATGATGTCAAGACACATTGTTTCAAAGATTAAATCAAGTCTCGATAATGTGCTTGCTGGAAATTGAAAATCCCGATTGTGTGCCCCCTCGGGAGATTGATCGTGAATTTGTTGAAAACTTCGGTTTGGATGATTGATCTCATGATAATTGATACAAATTCAGTCAATTAAATTCATTTGTAAAAAAAAAATTAAATTGCCCCATTGAATAGCATTAAGTACACTTCCAAATAGTAAATATAAAATTAACCAAGGTTAATTTTAATTTCATTGTTATCCTTGTCAGCTTGTGTAGAAAAATTTCTTAGTGAGGTGGCGAAATGGTGATTCCTATGGAGAACCATCGATTTGAGTGTGGTCAATGATATCAGTGACCTCCCGAGTATGGGTATCCGGTATGTATCTTATCCCAAGCTTTGTTTTCAACTTGTCATGCAACTTTTCATGTTTTAGGTGCGTTTTTGAAAAAAAAAAAAAATTATTTTTTTGTGATTTTCAGCATTAGGTTAGCACTTTTGCATTTTGATTTAGCGCATATGCAATTAGGTTTAGCGCATTTGCTCATGATAGCGCATATGCTCATTTTGTTAGAGCATATGTTAAGGATGATAGTGCATATGCATAAATTAACTCTTTTGAATTGTCTGTTAGCGTATATGCAAGTAGGTTTAGCGCATCTGCATGTTTTGTGCATTCGTGCGTAGGGTTAGCACGCTTGTTGAAAAAGTTAGTGCATATGCTTGGTTTTAGCGCTTTTGCTCAATAAAATAGCGCAAATGCTCAAAATTGATGTTTTTGATAAGTACAAAAGCTAAAAAATCACTTTTGATGATTAGATTTAACGTGTTTGATGCACATGTATGATGAATAGGGACTTGATTGATTGATTGTTTGATTGTTTGATTGATTGATTTGATTGATTGATTGATTGATTGATTGATTGACTCTAAGAAACCGATTTAGTTTCTGAAGCAAGAGATTAGCAGAGTTTTGATTGAACTCAGTGATTGATAGAAAACCATGATTGATAGGTTTTAAAAAATGATTTGATAGCTTAAGTTACTTCAATTTGATTTGATAGATAGATAGCGTAAGTTGCTTCATTTTGATTTGATAGATAGATAATTGATGATTGATTGAATTCTCTTGATAAATAGGAGAAACTTGATGTTCTCCAGTGTTGGGAGAAATTATCGACAGTACGTCATTTAGTGCTAGAGCTGACACAGCCTGAGGTTAGACATATAGATGCTTGTGGTTTACGTTATCTATTATATATGCCTGAGATTATGCATAATAGAGGATTGTTGACAGCGTTAGCCGAGAGATGGCATAGTGAGCATAACACTTTCCACTTGCCCATGAGTGAGATTAGTGTGACGCTCGAGGATGTCTATAGGATTCTGCACATCCAAGTGACTAGCGAATTAGTGCAGTATGATTTTTCAGGATCGTGTTGGGATAGAGGCTTGCAGAGCCATTTTTGTCGATGATAGTATCGCTAGAGGAGAGATCCGATGGGAGGATATGGTGATGTATTACGAGACTCTCCCTATGATTCTTGCTAGTTTGATTGGAGGATTTATTTGTCCTAATAGGCGATCATGAGGTTTTGTTGTCGGATGGGGTGAGATTCTCCTGAGTATGATGCAACATCGTCCTCGATATGCTTGGGGTGTTTGTATGTTGGCACATTTATATCATGATCTTCATCAGATGGTGTATGATGAGAGTGCTAGTTTGTCTACAGGATGCACTTTATTGCAGATCTGGTGTTGGGAGCACATTTTTGTGACTCGGCCTATCCATCATAGAGTTCATGGAGAGAGACAGCCATATGTGTATTTTTATGCAGGTATCCTTACTCAGCATAAGCTAGGTAAGATGGAGTATTGGCGTTGGGTGCTTGATTCATTAGATAGCATTACTTGGAGACCATATGTTGATTGTGAGCCATGGATGGATGATGCACAAACATTACCATTTATCATGCAGAGTAGATATCTCACTGGTCGAACTCCTTACATTATTGAGCGACAGTTGATTAGTCACATTCTTAGATAGTTTGGTATCATCCAGCCTATGCCTACTAGTGTGACGATATATGCTCGGCGGTATAGAGATAGACGAGATTGGGGACCTTCATTGTCATTTGAGATTGCTCGTGCAGAGTTTCTTGCTACTCTGAGAGTGTCTTATGATATGAGATTGCACATTCTTGATCCTAGGGTTACTGCAGATTATGCTCTGTATATACTAGCTCATCCATTTCCTCGTATTACTGGTCTAGCAGATCCTCCTCCCAGCTCACTAGATGAGCTTAATGATTCAGATGATCCAAGTGTGAGGAGACATAGATGGAGATGAGAGCTCAGAGCTACTTAGGAGGCTAGGGGAGATGGAGATGAGGGTGGGGATGGAGGTGGCGGTGGTGGTGGTAGGAGACGTAGACGGAGGGGAGTTCAATTGAGAGTCTATGGAGGACTGTTTGGACCGGTTGGCATGATTGGGAGACCATGTCCTATGGGTGGGAGGGATGTTGGACGGATTGGGAGGGAGCATGGTAGGGCAAGGATGAGATCACTGAGAGGGTTGCCATTGATAGGAGGAGGCAAGATGACTGGACTGGATGGGGCTTGCGGGAGAGGCATTGATTTTGGTCAGATTCAGCCAAACCCTAAGGTTATTGCAGCTCATGGTGGAGATGTGTTGGCATTTTTTATGATTATGTTGTGATTGTCATTGATGGACACACACTTGCTATGAGATCACTTTTTATATGTATGAGCTACGCTCAACTGGTATTATGTTATAGTCTTTAGACTATCGGTGTCTTGCAGAAAGTGTTTACCGATCTCAAGCGGCATGAAGACCTCAAGCGGTTCGAGGATCTCAAGCGGAACGGAGCAAAGGAACTAGAAGTGGCAGTTATCATTTTCCTATTCTTCATTTCTGTCAACCGGTAATCTGCTAAATCGGTATTACTCTGAGTTACCAACTAGTAATCTGTTTAATAGTCAAACCGGTATACTCTGAGTTACCAACCGGTAATCGGTAAAGTTGTATAAACTGGTAATACTCTGTGATGAGTTACCAACTGGTATATCTTTGTGATGAGTTATCATCCACCGACACTTTGACGGTGATTTTGTGTCATGTTACCAAATGTGTCTAGATACAATGAACCTAGGAACTTTCAATGTAATCATATTGGACCAACATAAAATCAGATTCCTTTTAAGGACATCATGTCTAGGGTTTTAATATGTGTGTAGTTGTTAGGGTTTGAAGTGGTTGATGAGTTCTTGTATGTGCGATCTTAACAAAAAGATCAAGTCTGTGTACTGTAACAGAGTGTGGATTTACTGAAGACTGAAGTAATGTTGAAATGCATTAGCAATGAGCTATCATGGATCTAACCAAGAAGACTATGCTATTTGCTAGATCATTCACTTGTTGATTACTCACATCTTTGACAAGTTAGAAACCCTTAACCGGGTAGGCCCAGAAAAGCCTTTGTAAATCCTCTAACAAGGTGATTCACATCTATGGATCTAAAATCCTCTCACAAGGTAGTCTTTAATCTTACTTATCTCCTAACAGAGATTGAGATTCCTGACAGGATCTGTTCTGGTAAAGAACATTGTATGACCTTAACCGATCTAGTTACTATTCTGCAGATAGTTACTTGTGAGTTTCATCTCACCGTGGTTTTTCCCATTTGGGTTTCCACGTCAAAATCTCTTGTGTTATGGTGATTGTGCTTTTGTGGGTGAATGCCTTACTTGTTGTTTGGTTTGCATTTGTGTTAACTGGTTTGTTAGTTAAACTGTTATACCAGTTTACCACTAGAATGATAAAGTGTTTGAGTTCAGTAATTTTTGGTATACTAATTCACCCCCCTCTTAGTATTCATCAATTAGTATCAGAGCCAACCTTTCTATAAGTCTAACCACTTAGAAAGAGATATGGAGGAATACACTGTGAGGGAACTTACTCATCGACTCACTCAGACTGAGCAAGCCTATGATGAACTTAAAGTCAAATATAAGGCCTCTCAGGCAAAAAGAAGAGAGCATGCTGAAAAACTGATGGAGCTAACTGAAAACAGTTCTTCTGATGAAGCGGACATGGAAGCCCTAGTTCAAGAAGTTGAAAAACTGAATGAGTCCAATGCCAACCTAAGAAGGGAACTTGAAGGACTAACTATCAGAATGTGTCAAGAAATTGAGAACCGGAGGAAAGCTGAAGATCTGGTAAAAGACAAAGATTATGAGATCTCCAAGTTGAAGCAAGAGATCAGTGCACTTACCGCTCATCTTCATGAAAATAAAATGGAAAAGGAAGAAATGCAAGGTGAACTACACATGGTTGTTTCTGAGAATGCAACCTTGAAGGAATCCAATGCTGCTATTACCAAAGAACTTACTGAGTCAAAGGAAATACTTGCCAAATTCAATACACCAAAGGATAAAGATAAGCAAAAGTTCAAACTTGTTTGCTTTAATTGTCTCAAGGACACACTGCTAATGTATGTAGAAGTAATGTTTACAATAACTTTCCTTATTTTCTAAATGATAAGCCTAGACCCAATAGATTCAATGGTAATTGTTATGCATGCAACAAGTTTGGGCATAGAGCATTTGAATGCAGGTCCGTCATGCACAACACTAGAAGATATCCTCAAAGGAATAAAGAAGCTTTTTTAGAACCCTCTGGGAACCAGAACCCAAACCGGTTTAATACCTATAATTATCAGTCAGGAAGTAGTGGCTATCAAGCGACAACTGGATGGAGAGAAATGTGTTTGATCTATCATGGTAATGGTCACACTGCTGCAACATGCAGAAGGAAGAATGGAAACATGAACAATGGACCTTGGAGAGCACCTAGAATGACTTGCTATCATTGCAACAAACCGGGTCATACAACAAGATTCTGCAGAATGAGAAAGAATATATTAGATGATATACCGGTAACTCCAGAAGGAAAGATAAATGTTGAAAGCGTTCAAGTGGATATGAAGAAAAATTGGAGGAAGAAACCAGAAGAAGTGATTCAAGAAGAACCAGTTTCTGCACCTAGTGTGGAAGTCACTGAACCAACACATTAAGCATCAGAAAAGCTTAGGGGGAGAAAATGGTGAAATATATTGAACCCCCAGTTTAAACTGGTA
Source organism: Cryptomeria japonica (assembly GCF_030272615.1). Taxonomy (NCBI): domain Eukaryota; kingdom Viridiplantae; phylum Streptophyta; class Pinopsida; order Cupressales; family Cupressaceae; genus Cryptomeria; species Cryptomeria japonica. The sequence goes on from NC_081407.1 coordinate 690,483,653, forward strand.
AAATAACTTAACCGGTAAGTGATACCTATCAACTGGCAGAAGACTAGAAATGGTAAAAGGCAAATTAGGGTTTACGCCCTAATAGTGGAGCATTCATTATGGTAGGTGGAGAACTTGTTTAAAAGGATTTTTCAAGTCATTTTTCACTTATCAGTTCTCAAGCGAAGAAGTTTTTTTTTAAACACTGAGCGATGAAAAGCGATTTGGATTGCAATTCGAAGAATTCTCAAAATCTTGAAGAAGAATCAGAAGTGAATATCAATCGGTCAAGTGTTGAGCACAAAGCGGTATTTAAGCAACCGAAGGAGTGAGTTACGAAGTGTAATTTGCAAGCTCTAAATTTTGAATTACGAAGGTATTTCTCAAAATCTCTTTGCTTATCATGGCTTCCACATAACACTCTAGCCCTAGTGCATCCATTGATCCAGTAGACTTCATTCAACAGAAGGCAAAATAAAATGCCCTATCTCAAATACTCACTGGTGTTATAGTGGAGGAAGGCATTTCCAATTACACTGACTGCAAAATTGAAGACTTAGTATCTCTTGTAATCCATTCCCAATTGAGTTTGTTTTGCGGGAAGGACAAGAAGATTAAACCAGAATTTAGCATCCTGGAAAAGAAGAAGCTTCACAATGCAGTCTATTTCCTTGAAGAGTTTTTAGATGATCACATCTGCATCATTCTGAGTAGAGTGCACGGTGATAAAATGTACTTAGAGCGGATGCATGACATCACACCAGAAGCGATTCATGCCGTCACCGATTTCTGTAACATCAGTGAAGTGCCAGCCCTAAGGAAGATCAACAAGACGAAAATGACCAAGCTCACCGGTTCAGTGAGCGACTCACAAGGAATGACTGTCAATTCCATCAAGGATGATCTGCTCAAATATGTGTGTATGGTGATAGGATATTGAATGTTCCATGCCAGCAGAATCAACTATGTCTCTGCTGTTGTGGTAAATGTTGCCTACCGGATGATCATGGAAGATGCATCATTTGGCTTATGCATCTGTATGCAAAGGCAACTTCTACTGAACCTAAAGTTGATTAAATAGGACAATGCCTTGAGATTTAAGTTTGGAAAACTATTGGTTGGGTTGTTCTTCTACTTCCAAGGTTATTTCCCAGGAGTCGGAGATATTCAGTTGTCTGTCGACCAACCGGTTACAAAGAAAATCAAGGAAAGCCTTCAAGCGGTTAGAACCAGTTATCCAGAAGTTCTGAACAAATACTTTGATGAGTTCAGATGCAAAATGAGCCAAAGAGCGAGAATATCAGGTGATATTGTCAAGAAATATGAAGATAACATATGCTTTACCATCGGAGTTGATGAGTGCATAATGGAGGCGGTTGAGCCTAGACAGAAAGAAGTGGAACCGATGGGATATGAGGTAATGTATGACATGCTAGATGGGTATGCCTCTACCCTACTCACCTCGCCACTTGATCCAAAGGAAAAGAGAACTGGCACCTATTTGGAAAGGGTTACACCGGTTGAAGAATCGTCAGTAAAGAAGGGAAAGGCAGTGCCTTCAGTATTAGCACCGGTTACCATAGCCAGTCACAAAGTGACCAAGCAGTCACCAACAAAGAAGAAACCAGAAGCTACACCCACCAAAGTATTTTAGAGAAAGCGGAAGACAAAAGACACTATACCAGACTCAGAGGACACTTTGTTTGAAGAACAACCTAAGAAGACTAGGCAAATGAGGAAAAAGATGAAGAATGAACCGGCAACATCTGCATCGGTAAATATTGATATTTTCTCCTACAAACCTTTGACACATTGTCAAAGAACTATTAAGAATATTAAAAGAAAAGTACTTGGTGATTTAAAAGAGTGCTTTGATGATTTTAATGATGATGAAAAGAAGGATGTTGAACAGGAAGTTATCAATTATTTATGTATTAATGATTGCTGGCCATCAGAAATTAAATCTGAGACACCTGACTCTTTGTATAATTCTTTAGATAACAAATGGTGCATTGCCATAGAGAAGGAACAAGAAATAAGAGAGGAAGTATTTGCACAATACTTTCCTAATGTGCCTAAAATAGAACTTTATGAAGTAGTGGAAAGATATAAGGGCCTCTTCTTCATGAGAAGAAGGAGACTCTTGTTGATAGAAGGAAAAGTTCCTGAAGTAGTAAAAGATACCCACTCTCATGCCCAAGCCACTTTAAGGTTGCATCAAGTGGTTGAAGCCAACAGGAAAGCTGAGAAAGAACCAGCAACCAATAAACCGAATGAGGTATATGACAGTGAAGGAGAACAAGTCACTGATCAAATGGACCCTATTGATGTTGATGCCTTGAATGGTGAAAATGTCACTCCGGGTACACCATCAGAAGTGGCAGGATAGGAAAAATAGGACAAAGAAAAGGTTGCCAAGGAGCAAGCGGAAAAAGAGAAGCAATAGGAAGTTGAAAAGAAGAAACAGGCAGAAGAAGAGAAAAAGAGAAAAGAGGAAGAAAAGAAAAAAGAGGAGGAGAAGAGGAAACTAGAAGAGGAAAAGAAAAGAAAAGAAGAGGAGAAGAAGAAACAAGAGGAAGAGAAGAAGAAGAAGAAAGAAAAAAAGAAAGAAGAAGAGAAATGACAGGAAGAAGAAAAGAGAAAGGAAGAGGAGAAGAGGAAGCAGGAAGAGGAGAAGAGAAAGGCAAAAGAGAAGAGGAAGCAGGAAGAGGAGAAGAAGAAGCAGGAAGAGGAGAAGAAGAAGAAGGATGAAGAAGAAAAGGAGCGGAAAGAACAAGAGAAGAATAAGGAAGAAGAGAAAAGAAAGCAAGAAGCAGAGGAGCAAAAGAAGGAAGAAGAAGCTAAGTTATGAGTCAAAGAGAAGGAGGAAGCGGAAAAAAGCACATAGGTGGAGACCCCAAAGGCAACCGGTAGTCAAGCCAAATCGGCTAACATTACCAGCCCCATTAACCTCCAATCTACTAATGAATCAAAGCTGCTACAAAGCATTAAGCCGGCTCAAGAATGCCTAGAGATGATAAGGAGGAAGAAGGAGCAAGATGTGATCCAAGCTACAGTGGACACTCTTACCGGTTTGATACCCGGTACCAACCTCCCCAGTATCAATTCCTCTCTAGCCCAACTGAAACTCTTATGCACAGTTTTGGAGGACTGGGTACAAAGCCTGGAAGAGGTTGCCGAAGTGCATGCCAAGAAGGAGCATCAAAAGGCTTTGAACACTGCCTTGGTGAAAAAGTTACATGAGCGTCGGTCCGATCTGCAGAAGGCACAGAAGGACATCAGAGATGCAATGGATGAGGGGAATTGCTACTCAGTAAGATATGTCTACCCCAACTATGTTGTGATGATGTGCTTGCCTAGAAAGACAAACTGCAAACTGATTTGCAGACATTCATAAGCACCTTCAAGACCCCATATGACTCCTTTACCGCTTATGGGCAAACCGTTCACCGGTTTCAACTTCAGGCTGCAAGAATTGACTTAGAGATCAGAAACTGGACCAAGGATTTGCAAGAACTACAACTGGTTCTACTACCACGACTGCAAATACTTCAGAAGTGCTATCTCAATCTGGATGCCTTGACGGTTACTCAAGAGATGAGTACTTTGGATGCCATGGAGGAATAGGTATCCCAAATGCAAACAGAGAGTGAGGTTGCTACCTCATTACTTGAGTCATGGTCCTTATCCATGAAGCAATTTATGCAGGACTTTAAATCAGTTTTTGACAAGTTTCACTCTTTATTGTCATAAACATTTATTCAGCTAATAGAAACAGGGGCTATTCAGCTGTATTTTGTCATTGTTGGCAAAGGGGGAGAAGTATTCTGGTATTTAAAATTTTGATGCATGCTATGTATACTCATGTTTATCTCTGTAAAGAAGTAGTATACATTTTCTTTTCTACAAAGGGATAGTGTATATGCTTAGGGGGAGTATTTTTTATTATGGCATATTTCTTTTGTAAAAACACTTAGACATCAAAAAATTTCCTAACTGTTGCCATCAATGCCAAAGGGGGAGATTGTTGGCATTTTTTATGATTATGTTGTGATTGTCATTGATGGACACACACTTGCTATGAGATCACTTTTTGTATGTATGAGCTACGCTCAACCGGTATTTGTTTCAAACCGGTATTATGTTATAGTCTTTAGACTATCAGTGTCTTGCAGAAAGTGTTTACCAATCTCAAGCGGCATGAGGACCTCAAGCGGTTTGAGGATCTCAAGTGAAGCGGAGAAAAGGAACTAGAAGCGGCAGTTATCATTTTCCCAGTCTTCATTTCTGTCAACTGGTAATCTGCTAAACTGGTATTACTCTGAGTTACCAATCGGTAATCTGTTTAATAGTCAAACCGGTATTACTCTGAGTTACCAACTGGTAATTGGTAAAGTTGTATAAACCGGTAATACTCTGTGATGAGTTACCAACCAGTATATCTTTGTGATGAGTTACCATCCACCAACACTTTGTCAGTGATTTTGTGTCATGTTACCAAATGTGTCTAGATACAATGAACCTAGGAACTTTCAATGTAATCCTATTGGACCAACTTGTAATCAGATTCCTTTTAAGGACATCATGTCTAGGGTTTTAATATGTGTGTAGCTGTTAGGGTTTGAAGTGGTTGATGAGTTCTTGTATGTGTGATCTTAACAAAAAAGATCAAGTCTGTGTACTGTAACAGAGTGTGGATTTACTGAAGACTGAAGTAATGCTAAAATGCATTAGTGATGAGCTATCATGGATCTAACCAAGCAGACTGTGCTATTTGCTAGATCATTCACTTGTTGATTACTCACATCTTTGACAAGTTAGAAACCCTTAACCGGGTAGGCCCAAAAAAGCCTTTGTAAATCCTCTAACAAGGTGATTCACATCTATGGATCTAAAATCCTCTCACAAGGTAGTCTTTAATTGGACTTATCTCCTAACAGAGATTGAGATTCCTAACAGGATCTGTTCTGGTAAAGAACATTGTATGACCTTAACCGGTCTGGTTACTATTCTGCAGATAGTTACTTGTGAGTTTCATCTCACCGTGGTTTTTTCCATTTGGGTTTCCACATCAAAATCTCTTGTGTTATGGTGATTGTGCTTCTGTGGGTGAATGCCTTACTTGTTGTTTGGTTTGCATTTGTGTTAAGCGGTTTGTTAGTTAAACTATTATACCGGTTTACCGGTAGACTGATAAAGTGTTTGAGTTCAGTATTTTTTGGTATACTAATTCACCTCGCCCTCTCTTAGTATTCATCAAGATGATGAGGATCCTAAGGATCTTGTTCTCCTTATTAGACGACGGGTTGCAAGAGCTACTCGGACAAAGATTCCAACAGGTGGACAGCGAGGTGGTAAGAAGGGGATTGGGGTTCATGCACCACAACAAGATTTTCCAGAGCATGATATGCTGGAGTAGGAGACTATTGATAGTTTTAGAGCATAGATTGATCAGCTTCGAGCACAGGTGCAGACTCTCATGGCTGAGAGGGATAGAGCTGTTAGGAGACAACAGGATACTTAGGGCCTTCTTGATCATATTTAGCAGGTTGGATCAAGTACTCTCTCGGCTGACACTGTTAGAGCACTAGTTCGAGTCAGGAAGGAGACTTCCCACTGGAGACGACGATATGAGGAGGTAGTTGCAGAGAGCCAGAGAGCTGGTAGTTATCATACCACCATGTTGATGGATACTAGCAATGGTGGGGTCATGGGACCTCCTCAAAGAAGTGGTGATCATGGGTGACAGGTATCTGGAGGATCTTCTCGCCCATAGCCATAGAGATGGACAGAGTCAGGTGGTCGTGGTATAGGAAAGTCATGACTTGATTTGGAGGCACTTGTATTGTTTATCTGATATCATTGTATACTTGGACTTTTATTGTTTTTATGATGATCTCTATGAAAACATGGATTCTATATGATGATGATCTTTATTATGCTACTCTATTTGATGATGATCTATATGCTTTGATTATATGGATGCGGTGATTATATGGATGATGATATTTATGCATGTTACTTTATTTGATGATGATGCTTCATATGATGATGCAATGATAAATGCTTTTGTTGATTTTCAATTTTGATGACCTTGGATGCAAAATGAAAATGATTACTAACTTAAATGATATGTAAATGATACAAAATGCAAATGAATGATTGATTTTCTTTTGATTTATGATGATGTAAATGCAAATGATCTACATGAAATGTTTTTTCAAGTTTATATGTAATGTTTATAACGATTATGAATCTAAGTGTAAAGATGCAATTAAATGATCGTTAATGGAATAAATGCAAATAATAATGATGATACACTACATGATGAATGAAATGCACTTAATTGAATGCAAATTAATGCAATGATTTATATACAACTAAATGAAAATGGATAATGATTAAAATGCTTCTAAAAAAATGAATGCACCTATAATGATTAAATGCAAATTGTTTTTGTTTGTCCAAGTATACTCAATCTTTATTTATGACCGTTGATCTGTTAATGAAATGATATGCTTATAATGTAACTGACAATGAATGCTTATAATGCAGACGAATAATGAGCTAATGAAATGATCTAACTGAAAATGATAGTGCCATTCTTCATATGCTATCTTTGTAACAATGCTTTGATTTCATCATTGAGCTTTAAAATGTTGTAAGAAAATACAAGCAACTTGACATAATGATTCAAGATAACCTGAGTATTTCTTACATGGATTTTGATATAGCAAGTTAATACAAGTAACTTGATATAATGGATCAAGTTGACCTGAGTATTGCTTGCAGAACAGACAAGGATTGTCTCCTTTCATGCATGACTTCGAACGTCCTCCTTGATCTTTTGTCGATCATATCCTAAGACAAGTACATACTGTAGTAAGAGATAAACCATAGACAACAATCAAAGAAAAATAATCATGCCTCATCATAGCTTCTCTAGTCATGAACATCCTTGAGTTGCATAGAGTACATGATTAGCAATAAAATCAAGATATAAACACTTAATCTTGCATGTCATTCACATGTTCTTATGGTCATTAACTGATATAATCATCTTAATGAATGATCTTTGATAATCCTTTATTACTTGTTGGTTGATTCTTCGGTTTCTGAGTTTCATGATTCAATTGTTAATGAAATGTCTTGATTTTTGTTGCTTTATTGCTCGTTATCTGTTTCAAAATCCTAGGTGTTTTTGGTTTTTCTAAGTTTTCTGAATGTTTTGGGATTTTCAAAGATTCAAAAGATCACCTTAGCAAAAAGAATTAGGATTTTGCCCCCAGTGGAAACAAAATTATTATGGATGTATGAATTGATCAAGATCCAAACCATGGCGGGATACAAATGCAGATATGATTGATTTTGATAAAATCTAAGACAGTGACTACAACAAGTATGTCAAAGATTGATAACTGTTGGTAAGCTGCATATTTATTGCTAAATGGTTCACAGCAATGGATGTGAAAGATGGAAGATGGAATGGATAAGGTAAGATAGATGGAAGCGATAGATGCGATAGGATGGAGTGGACAAGTGCACAAAGCGATCTCATAGATGGAGGAACTCACTTTTTAGATAGTGCATGTTTACCAGGTTTTTACCATCTAAATTTATTGCATTTTTTTTTCTTTTGATATTTTTTTTTTTTTTAAAGGACTTTATATGCTTTTTGTTGATTTTTTTTTTTTGGAGTTTATATGCTTTTTGTTGATTTTTTTTTTCAGGAATTTATATGCTTTTTGTTGATTTTTTTTAGGACTTTATATGCTTTTTGTTGATTTTTTTTCAGGACTTTATATGCTTTATGTTGATTTTTTTAGGACTTTATATCTCAAGCATAGAATTTCTTAAGATGGATAGAATTGATAGGTTCATCAAATTAATCACCTTCAGGGATAGATAACTTGTATTCTCTTGATCCATATGCTACTACTATGACAAAAGGTCCTAGCCAATTTGGTTCAAATTTTCCCTTCTTTTCTCGGTCTTGCTGATTTCTTGGATTCTCCCTTAGAACTATATCTCCAATCTCAAAAATGTGTGGCTTGACTCTGTGGTTATAGCTTCTTGCCATTCTTTGTTGATATACTTTCAAATGATCTTTTGCACTTTGGCGACGTTCCTGAATCAATTCAAGCTCTTGGAGTCGAGAGACTCGTTGTTCTTCTTCTGGTATAAGACCTTGCAAGGATACTCATAGACAAGGTATCTCTACTTCTATAGGTAATATGGCTTTTGATCCATAGACCAGACAATATGGAGTTGCCCCTGTTGGAGTGCGGATGCTAGTTCGGTATGCCCAAAGAGCAGGATTTAGCTGATTGTGCCAGTCTTTTCCAGCTTCATTAACTATTTTCTTCAAGATTTTCAAGATAGTTTTGTTTGATGCCTCAGCTTGACCATTTCCCTATGGATAATATGGAGTAGAAAACCTATGTTGGATATGAAATTATTCACATAGCTCCTTCACATCTTGATTTTTGAATGGTCTTCCATTATCAGTGATAATGGCCATAGGAACTCCATAGCAATAGATTATATAATTCAAAATAAATGATGATATTTGTTTTCATGTCACTGTTGTTAAAGGCACTGCTTCAATCCATTTAATAAAATATTCAGTAGCAATCAGAATAAATTTATGTCCATTAGAAGATGAGGGATTTATCTTTCCTACCAAATCAAGGCCCCATTGTGAAAATGGCCATGACCCTGTCAAAGGATATAACTCTTGTGCTGGTGCATGAATGAGATTCTTGTGGATCTGACATTGTTTGCATTTTCTAGCATATGTGAATGAATCTCTCTCCATAGTAGGCCAAAAGTAACCCATATGAAGAAGTTTCTTAGCCAATGTTAAACCACTTGAGTGTGTGCCACAAATACCTGCATGAATGTCATAAAGAACTTTCTCAAATTCTTCTTGTTTAAGACATCTCAACAAAGTACCATCTAGACCACGTCTATATAAGATATCATAAATAATAGTATAGCGAGAGGACTGATAGATAAAACTATTTCTCTGATTACGAGATAAGTCAAGAGGAAGGATATTGTCTTTTAAATACTGATAAGTTTGACCGTATGAGGATTGACTAGTTCCTGATATATGGCAAATTTAGTATGTATGCTGGGATTGAATGGTAGGGGTTAAGATATCTTCCACAAGAAATTTGTAACATTGTTGATTCTCATTATTTTGCAAGAGAGATGCCATTGTAGCCATTGCATCTTCTACTTTATTCTCATTTCTTGGAATCTGGGTGAATGATATTTCTTTAAAGTGTTCTTTAAACTCCTCTATCAGTTGTTTGTATGGCATAAGCTTATCATCCTTTGTTTGATATTAATGATTTATTTGGTTGATGATAAGTTGTGAATCATCATAGACATGTAGTTCTTTGACTTTCCATTCAATGGCCATTTTAAGCCCAATAGCCAATGCTTCATACTCTGTAGTATTATTGGTGCATGGAAACCGCAGTCTGTATGATTTCAGAATTGTGTGTCCCTGAGGTGTGATGAAATAGATTCCTGCGTCAGATCCATATTATGTATAAGAACCATCAAAGTACAATTCCCAAAAGTTTGTACTGACTGTCAAGATATCTGCATCAGGAAATTTGATGTGCAAAGGCATGTCATTTTGTAAAGGTGCATCAGCCAATTGATCAGCGATGACTTGTCCCTTGATATCTTTCTGGTCAACATACTCTATATCAAATTCACTCAGTATCATAACCCATTTGGCTAGTCTCCCTATCAATGTTGACTTTCTCAATAAATATTTGAGGGGATCTATCTTTTCTATTAGTTTCACAAAATGAATCAACGTATAATGTCGCAGCTTATGAGTTGCAAATACAACTGCTAGACATGTTTTTTCTTTTGAGGAATAACTTAATTCATAACCAACAAGCATTCTACTAATAAAATAAACTGCTCTTTCTTTTCCTTCATCATCATGTTGAGCTAGGAGAGTGCCTAAAGATACATTTGTTGTTGAGACATAGAGTAACAATGGTTTCCCTTTGGTTGGTGATATCACTATTGGAGGACTCATAAGATATTATTTTATTTGCAAAAAAGCTTCTTCACATTTTAGATCCCATTTGAATGGAATATTTTTCTATAGAAGATGGGTGAATGGAAGACATCTATCTGCTAACTGAGAAATAAATCTCCTAATTGATTGCAATCTTCCTTGTAAAGATCATAATTGACTTATGTTCCTAGGTGACTCCATCTCCATGATAGCTTTGACTTTTTCAGGATCTACTTCAATTCCATGAGTTGATATAATGTACCCAAGGAGATTTCCAGAGGCTACCCCAAATGCACATTTATTTATATTTAATCTCAATTGATATCTTTCCAACCTGTCAAAAATCTTTCTTAAGATTTTCAAATGTTCTTGTCTTGTATGAGATTTTGCAAGTATGTCATCAACATAATCTTCCATAAATGTATGCATCATATGATGGAAAATTGTTGCCATAGCCCTTTGATAAGTCACTCCTGCATTCTTAAGCCCAAATGGCATAACATTCCACCAATATGTTCCCCACGCACAGGTGAAAGTTGTCTTTTCTTGATCTTTAGGTACAATTCTTATTTGATTATATCCTGAGAAGCCATCCATTAATGAAAACATCTCATGCCCTGCTGATAAGTCCACTATTATATTAATGTTTGCTAGCAGGAAATCAACTTTTGGACATGCTTTATTTAAATAGCTAAAATTTGTACATACTCTTATGCTTTTATCTGGTTTTGATACTGGTACAATACTTGAAACCCATTCTAGATAAGCAACAGGTCTTATAAAACCCACTTCTAATAGTTTCTTCAGCTCAGTTTTTACAAGAAGAGCAATGTGTGGATGCATCTTTCTTAGCTTTTGCTTAACTGGTTTTGCTTTTAAATCCACATTAAGATGATGCATGATAAGATCTGGATTAAGTCCTGGTATATCTGCATAGGACCAAGCAAAATTTATTTGACTTTGCTTAAAGAATTTCATGTATTCTTTCCTCTCTTTTTCTGATAATGAGGCAGCATAATGAAGTATTTTAGGATCCTTTGATGTACCAATGTATACTGCTTCTGTTGGTTCTATCAGGATAGCAGATCTCTCTTGAAAATATGCAAGAAGAATGTCAAACTTTCCATCTTGTGGCGCCTCAAATATATTTTCACCATCAGATACGTCCTTTGTTTTCCCTTTTGATTGATCTAGTGTTGCCCTGAAATGGTTTTCAACAATTGGTCTATTTCCTTCTTTTATTTCGTTTTTGCGACTGGAAATTTTGGCATTCTCTTGACTACGAGAAACATCTCTTGATTATGCAATGGAAGATATCTTAGGTGGGATGGGTTCAACAGCGTTAAGGTACATAGCTAAGTCATGATCATTGGAAAAGACATTCAGTTCAGGGTTATCTAAATTATCCCAATAAATTAGTTCAAGATGGAGAAGGGGTAAGTCATAATCACTGTCATCATTAGGTGCTTCAACATTCATGACATAATGATCATAACTTGGCATAGAATAGGTACTGTCATAGATTAAATATTTTTGAGAATTGTCTTTCTCAAGCATCTTCGAATTAGTCCTAACAAAATCAATATTAGCATTTTGTAGATCACACTCAAGTGGTTCTTCAACTAACGTTTGTCCCTTAAATGAATGGATTATATCAACACACACATCTTTAATACTGTAAATTCCTTCTTGATTGACCTCATTTGCATTTTGGAGTTGACATACTTGTGTACATGATAAAGAGGATTCTTTTGCTAGATTTTGTCTCCTTTCAAACTCAACTTCTTCTGGACTAATAGTCAATCCAACTTGACTATCTCTTAATTCTTCTATGATTCTGCCACATTTAGATACATCTTGTTGCTCTTTTGATGAAAATCTTGTATTTCCAGATGCTTGATCTATCCTTGTTTGTAATTCTTGTGTCATTACTTCTTTGTCTTTGCAATTCCCTTTTCTTTTTACATATGCCTCTTTTCTCTAAATTCTGAGTTTTTCTTGCCTTCTTTCTAACTCCGTCTTTTGTTTTACAATAGACAAGTCTTCTTTCATGATAGTTGCTTGATCTTCATTGTGTTCCTTACTTGATGTAGTAGATAAGACATCTAGACCCCATTCATACTCATTTGAATCTGTCTCTGAATCCTGATCTAAGATTACTCCACTATACCATACTGGAATATCGTATGGTGCAAAAAGTTCCTTGATTTCTGCCATCTCTATTTTTATTGCTTCTGGAATATCTTGTTCAGATTTTGCATTTGTTTGTATTTTCAGAACTTGTTGACAAGGTTTTTCTTTACCTTTGATGGTAATCTCCTCTTCTTTCTTTTCATGTTCTTCTTGCTTCTTTTATTTATTGGTTATTATTTCGGCCGCTTGATGTAGCTTTTCTTGCCAATTTTCATCTTTAGAAACTAATTTCTTTTTCCATTTGTGTTGTTGATGATTATGTTGCCTTTGATTGGATTTTAGATATCCAAGCCCAGATTTATCTTCTTTGGATTGCGAGTGTGGACAAATAGGTTTTGAAATACCTTGATGTCGCTTACCAATTGGTCCTTTTCCTTCATATCCCATTTTTTGCATGATTTCATAACCTTTGCCATATTGTTTTATGGGAATATTGACTTCTGCTATTATTGCTATAGTTTTATCTTCATCCTTGTACAACCAACCAAGAATGTCTTTGTCATCATTTTCCTCTTCAAGAGTTCTAGCACTAACAAATGTTCCTTTAAACATATGTTTTCATCTTTTTGATGTCTTTGATTGAATATCTGTAGGCTTTCCATATGACTTAGGGGAAAGTGGAAAATTATGCAAAGAATATTTTCTCATTCCTTCATCATTTAATTTGAGCTTTTCCTCAAAAGTTTCCCATAACTTTGCTTGAATTTCTTTGGTAGGATATACTGATTCTTTATTATGTGGAACTCTTGTATCTTGTGTTGGCTTCAAATTACTGCAATATTGACTAGAATCTGCAATTATAGTGATCTCTTGTCCTTCATGAGGAAATTTCATGCATTGATGATATGTAGAAGGAATTGCTTGCATCTTGTGAATCCATGGTCGACCTAGAAGAATGTTGTAAGAGAGGTTCAAATCTAAAACCTGACACAATCTATCCCTTTCCACAGGTCCTATTCTTATTGGTAGCATAACAATTCCTTTAGAAGAATGTTATGCTTCATCATAAGCCTTGATGGTTATTTTATTTTTCGGGTCTACTGCATTTTCTGAGTATCCCAAAGCTTTTATCAAACTTAATGCACAAATTTTTAAGCCAACTCCTCCATCTATGAGTACACGTTTAACACGATTTTTATTAATAGAGACTTCAACATGTAAGGGAGCATTGTGAGGATGTTGTAAGGATGTGTCATCATTTTCAGAAAATTATAAGCAATTAGGAGCTATAAGGTGTCCTACCATGTTTTGGAACTGATCTACATCCAAATCTTTTGAAACTGTTGTTTCCACTAAAGCTTTCTCCAAAATTTCCTTATGCATAGGTGAAACCTTGAGAAGTTCCAGAATTGATATTTGAGTGGGTATTCTTTGTAATTGCTCTACTAAATTGTATTGTTGTGATGTGGATGTTGGGTCTTTTGCTATACCTAGAAAGGTAACCTTTCCTTTGCTTCTCGTAATAACATTGATTGGCTCTGAAGATGGATTATCTTTAACAACGATTACATTTACCATATCATCATATGTATAAGTGTAATTCACTTTGGCTTTTCCTTTGTCATCTTTTATTTGGGATGGTTCACCTTTGTCATATTTCGGAAGTGGAGTTTTGAAAGCCAGGTGTGATTTGTTTGTCTTATGGCTATCCACTATGATGGTTCCATTTTTTATTAGATCTTGGATAAGGTGTTTCAATCTCTGACAATCATTTGTTAGGTGTCCTTTATTCTGATGGTAATTGCAAAAATGATTGTCATTCCACCAATTTGGCTTGACCAGTGGTTCATAACTTCTTGCTTTTGGTAAAACAATCAATTTGTTGGCAAGAAGAGTTTTTAGCGCTGATTCCAAAGGTTCTCCAATGTTTGTGAATTTCCTCCAAGGATTGGAGAAAAAGGACTTCACTTTATTGTTTTCTGGATTGTTATTTCTTGGGATTTGACTTCATAGATTAAAAATTGGTTGTTGTTGTTTTGTAGTACTATTATCATCATTTCCTTCATTGTTGGCATTCTTATTCTTTGACCAGAACTTGGGTTTGTCATTGTTGTTGTTGTTGTTGTATGAATTATTGTAAAGTTTTACCTCTCCTTTCTTTACCATTGCGTTCTCTATTTTCAGACCATTCTCAATCATTTTGGCAAAAGAGGGACGACATTGCATTCTTAGTCGATAACTCATTTCATTGATAAGATTATCAATGAATATGTCCATTTTTTCTTGATCACGTACATCACAGGGATACCTATTAAACATGTGTTTCCATCGTTGTAAGAAGATCATAAAATATTCACCATTCTTTTGTTTAACATTGCAGAGATCCAGCATCGTTATCTCATTCCTTATATTGTAGGAGTATTGTGAAATAAATCTATTCACAAGTTCTTCAAAAGATTTGATTCTGGATGGTAATCTTGAAAACCACTCCATTGATTGTCCATTTAAACTCCTAGGAAAAAGACGCATAAGGTAAGTTTCATCGTGAAAAAATTCCATGCTCATAGTACAAAATTCCCTTATGTGATCCTGAGGATCGGATTTTCCATCGTATTTGTCATATTTAGGAATCTCGCAATGTTGCGGAAATGGTATCATATTCAAATTCTTATCGAAAGGATATGGGCATATATCTTCTAATGAATACTTTTTGGAGCTTGTTCCATTTTGCATGGCTTGTATCTGTTGTTGTAGAGTTTGCATTTGTTGAGTAAGGTTTAACAATGGATTATCCACATAGTTTCTCCTTGTTTCTTTGTGAGTTCTTTTATCACTACGCTATTTTCTTGTGTCATCCTTTTCTTTCCTTGTTTCTTCATTACTTTCTTTGTTCACATCTTCGTTATTTGGATCATCTGTGTTTTGGGTATTACTTGCCTCCACATCTTGTTTCAAGCTTTCTATGTTAAAGTCTTGTGGTAGTTTAGCCCCAGATTTTGTCAACATCAAGAGATATTTCTCTTTTTGCTTTGCCAATAATTTTTCTATTAGCCTATCAAATTTGAAATCTTGCTCGAGGTCTCTAATGGTGCTATTGACTGCTTCTTCTTCAACAATGATAAATCCAAAAGTTTGGAATATAGGATTATCTTCTTCCTCCATTTATTGTTGTTTTCTAAGTTGTTCATATTGGGCTGTAGTCCAAACTGGCATGTGATTATTTCAAAGTTATTGAAATTTTCAAAGGACAAAGTCAATAGGTGATTATTGGTTTAGGAAGATATGCTTTTTTGATTTTATCGCTATTGTTTGTTCATTGGGATAAAGCGTCTCTTTGTTGAAAAGAACGTCTTTGTAAAATTTCACCGCCAAACTCTGTACCACAGCCACGTAAGTAGTTGTTGGCATTACAATAGAAAGGAGATTGTTGGCATTTCAATAAGGATATTGAGAAGGTTGTTGGAGATTATTGATATAACTGAAGAAGGATGATTACTGTCTTTATAATATTATTTTGTCAGTGATGTCAAGAAATTGACTTTCTGATTCACTATGATGTTTCCATATCTTGAGAAGTATGTATTGATGAGAAATAAGATGTCGGTAAGTGACACAGAAAGAATGTGATAATGAAGGGGAATAATAAGTTATTCAATGGGAAACTATTACCGAGTTAGACAATGATGAGATCATGTTGTTTTGATTGTTTCGATATCCTACATATGTTGTTGATTGTAAGGTTAATACTATACTATGTCACCGAGCAAAGAACCTAGTCGATAAATGCTAAGGAACCTAATCGGTAAACCCTAAGGTTATCGATATCGGTTAATGAAGGCGGAATGTCTATCGAGTAAAGTTTAGTATTTATCGAGTTGCAACTAAGTTATGACAGATCGCATTGGATGGAAAAAAGAATTATTTAATGAAGGAGGCTAATGAGCTGGAGATGAATAGATGATTGGTATGCCACGCATGAAGTTTGTTAAGGATCTATGGTAATGAAAAATCAAGAGGAAGATCTACAACACAGATTGAACCGCAATAATCTAGCACAAGTTCCTAGGAAGGAATGCAAGTTCCAAGACAAGGTAAAACATTTTCAGATCGAAGGATACATTGAACCCAGTCAAGATTGATGATCTGATGGCCAAGATTGATCATGAGAAATGTGATATCAAGGAGATTAAGTGGTTAGCAAATTGTTTATAAATAAGGAATTGTTGATAAACAATGAATGCGGGCAAGTGTAAGCACATGGATGCTACATAGTGATTACCGAGCACAGAAGCTTGAAGACCTGTTTGATTAATAGAGTAGGGAGCCTAGCAGAGGGACAAGATAAGTCCTATGACAAGATTGTTTTGAGCAAATAAGAATCTGCTTTAGCATTTTAGATGTGAAGTTGCAGATATATTTTTATTACTGTTATTTTGTAAAGTCACAGAAAATCTCTTAACCGAGTGGACCTAACAGTCTTATTTGTAAATCCTCTAGCAAGGTAACATTCTAAATGAGTGTTTGAAATCCTTTGACAAGGTCACTTCTAACAAAGTGACGATCCTAACAGATCTGAGGGAAATCCCTTAACCGGGTCACATCTAACAATGTGTTTGTAATCATTAACAGGATTTGTTTTTAACCGAGCATACTCTAGAAGAGTATATTTCTTAGTGGGTCCGAAATCCCACGGTGGTTTTTTCCTATTTGGGTTTCCACGTTAAATCTAGTGTTATATGTGTTATGATGATTATGTGTTTATGAGTTAGCATGTTTAGCAGTTTTTGGTTATATTGCTGAAGTATAAGTTACCGAGGTTGAATCTGTTGATTTATGGAAGATTAAGTTTGTATGATTCACCCCCCCCCCCTTTCATCTTGTTAGCTATTGGCATCTGAACTTTACAATTGGTATCAGAGCTGTGGACTCCGGAAGAAAAGTTTAAAGGTACTTGAGGCAAAGATCCGAAGATGTATAAAAGAGATGCACCAAAGCTGAACAAGTCAAGTTTCTCCACATGGCAAAAAAGGATGAAGATGCACTTATCAGGAGTTGGAGAATATGCAACATATTATTTGGAGAATGATTACATACCACCAAGCACCAACCCGATGACCTTGGAAGAGATAAAGGCAAAGCAAGAACACATTCAGGCTATGATTGAAATAACATCAGCATTGACCGACTCAGAGTTTAATGATCTAGAAGGTTGTAATGATGCAAAAGCAATGTGGACCAAGCTCATATTTGTGTATGGCAGTGATGAACATGTTCAGAGAGCAAAAGTAGATAGTGTAATCACACAAATCTGTCCATTTTAATTAAATGAATATTTCATATTTATTTGATTAAAAATGCACTAGCCACCAGTTAATTAAATTAATATTTAATTAATTCATTCCCAAACATTCTTCTATTAATTAAATAAATTATTCAATTTATTTTAATTAATTCATTAAATCAAATACAAATCAATTAAATAAATAAAATCTATTTATTTAATAAAATCCCTTTTTCCTCTTTTAAATAAATTAAATAAAAACATTTATTTAAATCATTATCCCCCCCACTTGCATTTTCCTACAAATGCAACTTGCACACATTTATTGGAATAAATGAATTTTTATTTTAATAAAATCTTATTTTCCCTCACCCACCAAATCCACTTGTAAAAATCTAATCCCCTTCTAGATTCTTCTAACCCTTTCCTAATTAGCCTAATCCATCCCCTAATTATTGTCACATTCCTAAGCAAAATGGAGTCACTTCTCAAAGACTCCAAAATCTTTGAAAAGCATTTAATGCTTTGTGTGTTCAACAAATTAACCCCCAAAGTCTTCCAAGACCACTAATGGCTCTTACATGACCATTTATGGCTCTTACATAACCATTTATGGTTATTTCAAACTTGTCCCCCCAAACATTTATTGTTTTGACCATATTCATCCATTTCACATTTGCACAAGAGTTTATCCATTGGATAAAAGTTTTATTCTTTGAATAAAGAGTTTATTCATTCAACCAACCTTGACTTTAACTTCCAAAGTCATGTCAAGCATTTAATGCTTATTCCCTCCCCTCTCAACCTATCTCACATTAACACTTGTCATCCTGGGATTGGGTTGAAAGCCCTCACATGGATTTGAAATCATTCAATCCTGACCCTTGTTGAGATTGTTCAATCTTAACCATCCATTGCTCCATTTTTCCTATAAATAGAGCCCATTTCTTCATAATCTGGATCCTGAAAACTTGTATGCATTTAAGCTATAGGCATTTTAAGAGAGCATTTTAGCATAATTAACTCATATATTGTCATTTTGGATAAAATCAATCATTTCAGTATCAATAGTTTAATATTAGCTTCTTTATTTACATTTAGAGCAATATTTCAATCTCAATCCTCCATAAGCATCCACAGTGCAAAAAGCTGCTGAGAGCTACACTATTTTGGAACTTGGAGAGGAGAGGAACAAGGGAGAAGGAGCTAAGAACATGCTAAGAGGCATTTGGAGATGCCTCATTATCTTTGTTTCATTAGTTAGATATATTAGCATGATTTTAGTGTCTCTCTTGATATGCCTGTTTAGATTAGTTTTTGATTGAATAACACTAATGGTTTCTTGTGTGTTTTGTGTTGTTTCTCATTTGCTAACCTTGTCCATTTAGCAGAGCATCATTTGGTGAACCCGACATGAATCGAAGCACAAAAAATATCATTTTTTTAAACCCAACTAACATGTTTGAATGTTGAAAATGTCACACAGGTTGCGCTTTGGCGCTATTGAACTCATTCTAGCGCTATCGATACTTATAGTTTTAGCGCTATTGTTCTTACAATAGCGCTATTGTCTCAAGTTCAGTGCTTTTGAAACTGTTTTGGTGCGTTTGACATCATTTTAGCGCTATTAACCCTGTTTCAGCGTTTTTGCCTCTCTGTCTTTCCCTTTCTTTCAGCGCTTTTGAGTTAAATAACGCTTCTGTTCAAACACAGACTAGCGCTATTGTAACAGAATGTCGTAAAAATCACCTTGTAACCAAAAAAATTGCAAATTTTAGGCTTGTGGAAGCCCCCCTTGGACATAGATTTTACTAACAATTTGTTGTTTGTGCAGGTTTAAAACTCACCTTAAAAAAAAAAAATCACAAACTTGTCTTTTTGGTGCTTTTAAAACTTGAACAAAAACAAATTTTCCTTGTTTTCTAGTTAGGGTCACTCATCTTTTGGTGCATTAAAAATTGAACAAAACAAACATTTGCTTTCATTGCAAGTTAGGACTCATTTTCTTTTGGGGCTTAAAATCAACAATTTGATTTCCTTGCATCAAACTAAAGAATTTACAAGCCACACTTCAAATTTTGGTGCAATTAAAAACTTACAATCCACTTGTTCCAATTCTTGCAAGCGATTTACTTTATGTAAAACGTGTTTTTTGTTAAGTTGACCAGGACTTCCCATTCCTAGTTTATGAAACATATTGCCTTTGAAAGTTAAAAAGAACATCATGATTGTTGCAGCAACATCTCTAAATAGTTAGACCACATTGTGATGATGGGTTAAAAAGAACAAGTGTTTTTTCGTGTTTGGCACACTTGTGCAAAAAGTTGGTCGAGTGGTCCCACTTCTAACACACACTATCCTCTCCCTTGGCTTTCGTGGTCCTAGGTGCAAGAGAAAAATGTTAGTAACACTCAAAATTTATCTTTTTAAGAGAGGCCTGCCAACGGATCGATACTCTTGGGAACGACCTCGAGCAGTAAATCCTTTGAGCTGCTATAGAAATAAGGTGAGAGTGAAAGCTGTAGCCTTGGGTATAGCTGTCCTACAGTGTAACTGGCCGAAAGGACAAATGGGCCCCACCACCAGTTACAAGGCTCTTAAGTGAGTCACTGCAGAATGAACTTATGTCCAAAAACATCGAACATGACTAAACACCTTTAAGTAGTAGCCCACCCGTTCTATTGATTGAGGATATTTGCGATATAATTTAGTGCAAGAGCATAGATGGTTTTGCTCCCAAGATACTCACCATACATATTTCCTTGAGTAGAAACATAGCTTTTTGAAAAGTCACTTGTGGCTTGATAAAAGTGGTGACTCCCCCATCATAGGGATCATCTATTTGTTATGCTCGTGCAAGACTTAGTATATCACATCCTTACCTGCCACAGCGGGATTCATAAGGTATGTAGTACCAAAGTCGAAGAAATATCAAGATGTGGGCTAAATTTATCACAACTGGCCATTTGACCTTAGGGATAAAAAGTGTTTGAAGTGTATTCGTTTTAGTCAAGACCAAGTGCAAATTGAGCCGACTTCAGGCTTTGGAAATACACCTTAAAATACATCTAAAGGAAGGGTCATATACAAGTCCAAGGATTGGGTTGATCTAGACCCATACTCATTTGTGCCTTTGGGGCAACATTCTTGTGTTTGTGTGCTTGCTTTGTTTTCTTGTCAAAGAAACGTCAAATCAAAAAATCACTTCCCAAAAGAAAAAAAAAAGTATTCATCCAACCAAACATTTTTCAAAACAAACAAACACATCAAAAACAAAGTGCAAACAACAAAGAGTGAAATTTTATGACCATTCTTCACATCTTACGAAAGAAGAAGCGTCGTCAGAATATCAACTTAAAAAGAAGACCATTAAGCTCAAAGGCTTTGATCAAAAGGAGGAAATTCTTCTATATAAATAGACAAATCTTTGTCTCACATAGAATTTTTCTGCGTCACATGCGTCTCTACCTTCAAGGCAAAACAAACGAATTTGATTCAGAGACATTGAACTGCAGAGCTTTTATGCAATATAGAGCTCTGAGTTATCACAAAAACCAAGGAGGTAAGATTAATCCCAACTTTTTCCCAAACGTCTGTATCACATACAACATAGCTCGAGAAATACCATCAACACCCGAAAGAGAAGAGGTAGAGTTTGTCCCATTTGTGACACAAAGTTTTTATTGAAGTTGAAAACATTTCATCCATTATCTTACTCATAAATCATCATTTCATCATCAATCCATTCCAACTCTCAAAACATTAAGAGGTTCTTGTCCCAAAGTTCTCTTTTAGATATTGCTTGAATCAAACACTTCACATCACTTTTTAGATTGTTTCTACATCTAGGATAAGCTCATCCTAAGAGACACATCTACGCAGGTTAAAACTAGTTCATGAGTGAATCCTCTCATTACTAGGTAGTTAAATCTGTAACACATCTCAGATTTCTCTACACCTTATCACATCAAAATCTTATCAAACAAGCAAGCAATTCAAAGAAGGAATTTCGGTTACATCTACCTTAAAAGTGCTAGAGATCTACATGCAACACAATTCACCAACCATCAATCTTTCATTTTATCAAAAACTCATCATCATTTTCACACAACTTCAACAAAAGCTTGTAAACAAAATGGCCCAAACCCGATCACAGTCAAGGCAACGAGAAATAGAAATGGAAGAAGAAGAAGAAGAAAATCTCAATGAATTTCAAGAAGCACTTGGAGGGAATGCGAATGACGAAAACCCAAGTACTCCTACTCCTGCAACAATAGAAAGGGCCCAGCATAACCCTCTCTTTAACAGACTGTTTGACAAAATACTCAGGAGCAATGCGGATGCTCACTTTTTAAAGCTCGCTCAAGAAGGAGCAAAACTCCCCTCTGACTTTGATCTTGCCCAATTAAGACAAACATCTGAAAGACAAAGTCGCCATGAAGAGGAAAGAGGTAGAGATCCCATCAGATATAACATTCCTTGAGGTAACCCACCACCTCCTCCTCCAACTGAAATGGAGATGTTGCGGCAACAAGTCGAGAATCTCGCCCAACAACTTCATAGTGGTGTCAAGACTAACCAATTCTCACTCAATGACATATGTCCCTATCCTTTTGATAGGAATCTTTATATGCCACCCTTTCCCTGAGGATTCGAAACACCCAAATTCAAAAAATATAGAGGAAAGGGAGATCCCCGTGATCATGTCAGAGAATTTCATTCCGCTTGTCTCGAAGTGGCATATGAAGACACATACCTAATGCACCTTTTTCCCCAAAGCTTGGGAGGAACAACCACATCATGGTTTTCCTGACTATCAGGTGGCATTAGAACATTTGAGGAACTCATCCAAAAGTTCCTAGCTCATTACTCTCATAACATTGAACGCGACATCACCATGGCCGATCTGTGCAACACTAAACAAAAACCAGGTGAACTATTCTCAGTATTCCTGCAACGATGGCGTCAAATGTCTAGCAGACGTTCTCTTCAGTTACCTGAATGAGAACTAGTGGAAATATTCATTTCCAACTTAAACGAAGAAATGGAATTTCACCTAGATGTCAAAGACACAGACTCTTTTAATGATATGATCACCAAGGGTTTGAAATGTGAAAGGGCACTCATCAAGAAAGGACTCATCAAAATCTTTAATGAACCAAAAGATGGTCCTCGCCCATGCTTCAATAGTGATAAACCAAGCTTCTGGAACAAAAACAAGAATATCGTCAACGATGGGGTTGTGGATGCTAGGACTATACAAAATGCACAACCTGTGGTTCAGTTTGCAGGACCAAATCCTCCACCTCAGAATACCACAAATGTTCCTTCCAATCAAATTCGCATCACATCTCATGATGAACCAAGACCTCATCAGCAAAAACAGAAACGCACATACACTCCCTTAGGGGAACCCATTGAAATAGTATTGCGACAACTCATTTCTCAAAATTTGGTCACTCTACCTAAACTATCAAACTATGAGCCTTAGGTCAAACCGGCATGGTGGAGAGATACTGAACACTGTGAATTCCATCAAGGGAGAGGACACAAGACAAGTAATTGTCGTCGATTGAAAGATCTTATTCAAGATCTTATTAACCGAGGAGAAATTGAAATTGAAGGACATGACCCAAAAACAACAAATAATGATCATCTAATGTTCAAAAATCCACTTCCATCATAAGATCAAAGGGGTCCTTCCACTTCTAGGCGAGGCACTGATACCACTGATTATACACAGGCTGCGTATAATTACACTGTAAATCATCTGTATGATGCCAATGAATAAGTTGCAACCATAACCTTCAAAAATCCCAACTCAAATTGCAATGTTGTTACACGTCGTGGCAAGGTCAGCATAAAGGTAGCTCCATAAGGCACCACCTCCATCCCAAAGCAGTACAATCTTGTGGAACAATTAGATAAAACGCCTGCGCTTATATCCATTTTAGAGCTATTGCGCCTATCGCCCTCTCATAAAACTATCTTGGATCAAGCACTCCAAGAGGTGTCAGTCCCTGCAAATCTGAATACAGACCAATTTCAAGCCATGGTTTGAAGTCTAAAGTCATCACCTTGTCTCACTTTTTCCGAAAGTGACAACTCTTCCTTCCAGCAACCTCATAACGCTTCACTACACATTGAAGGCTTTATCAACCAACATAGGATCAAATGAGTCTTGATAGATAATGGAGCAGGCCTAAATATTTGTACACTACAGTTGGTCACAGCATTAGGATATGCAGTAGAATCAGTGGATCCTCATAAGAAGATCACAATCAAAGCCTATGACGATGCAGAGCGGTCATCCAAAGGAGCTGTGGTACTACCAATCCGAGTGGGCCCCGTGGTAAAGCACATCATCTGTCAGGTTCTGGACCTTCCTCTGCCATACAATCTATTGTTAGGAAGACCTTAGATACATGCCATGCAAGCCGTTCCATCTACCTACCATCAATGTATCAAGTTCCCACATAATGGTGTAGAGATCGCAATCCTGGGCGATGCAATTCCCTTTGCGTACTGTCATAATATCAGCCATCAACCAGAGATTACTATTCCTAATAATAGAGAAGCCATTTCCTCCACATCATATATAAGTCCCACCTCTCTTGCCAGTTCAAACACCACTATACCCAAGCAAGAAAAGCTTAAAATGAAGATAGCAGAGGAAGGTCCTGGGGAATACAACTTGAGTCAACTCTTTTGTGTGGGACAAGTGCCCACTTCTCCTAGAACACATGGTAAACCATAGCAGTTACTTTAGCAACCACTAATCACGCTAGCATGTGCTTTGACGCCGTTCATCCTTGGCAAGAGTCAAGAAGAAGAAACCCAAGATGAGGACTTAGCGGACTGGATCTATAAAGATCCCATCCCCACTGATATACCGCAAGTTAGACTTCCTACGGATCAGTATGGCAAAGGCCTCCTCATTATGCAAAGAATGGGATATGATGGTTAGAGTGCTTTGGGATATTGCAAATAAGGACGACATGAACCTCTGCTACCGAAATTAAAGCCCAAAGGTAATACAGGCCTAGGCTTTGAAAAAGAGATTTTTCCTAAATTAAAATTCAAAGGAAAACCCAGCAAACTATTATGTCAGCCTACTACAAAAAGGGCACCTTTCATTATCAAAGCAGCATCAAGCACCATCCCAACTGCCCCACCGAAGCTCAAAATCCCAGCACCACCGTCTACAATACCAATCATCCCACCAATCAAACCAGTAATCCCATCCGCAGCAACCATTACATCCATAGTACCATTAGCCACAGCAACTGTATCAAAGCCCGCAGCAACATCTATGGCACCAGCAGTTCTAGCAAAAGTAACTAAGTCAACACTACCGATACTCCCTGTACCAAATTCTTTTATCCCCATCAACCTTCCTGTAGCACCAATCACTACAAAGGTACATCAACCAATCACACCTGCAGTATTTAACTCAAAAGACATCCCAGTATGGTATAGTAATCGGATGCTGGAAAGTGACTTAGAGACTGACTCACATGAGTGGGAATTTGATTCTGTACAGCTTAACACTTCAGATGAGGAAGATGCACCACTACCTCCACCATGCAAAGACATCCCTATTTACGGAGAAGCACAGATAAAGACCACTTGGGTTCCTGAACTGGAAACATCTTCCACAGACCCTACGTCTCATCCTACGCCTGATTCTGACAGCGAGAGTACCATCAACGACCTTCACCATAATATCTTAACTCTCACTGATACATCTAATGCACTTAACCTAATCGATGAAGTAATGCCCATTATCCACCCTGAACTCATCGAATGGAACCAACCAAATCCCCCATGTCTTGACTTCTTCCAAAATGATGAGGCTATCATTGACTTTTTGGAATTAAGGGATAACCTACCAAGCGGGGATCACAAAGCTAGATTCACCATAGAACTTAATAGCGTAGCATACTTCGGGGCGGATGCCAAACCTTTCAGCTGTAAAAATATAACAATAAAACATGGATCTTCCAGTGAAAATCACACTGTGGCACTGTTTGATCCGACAAAAGTAAAAAGAAAGAGCGTATCCAATGGTGAAAACCTCTCTGAGGTGCCTAAGGATGAAGGGTTTGACATTCTCCCTGCTAATGCACAACAGGAACGATCAACGATTCTCATCGAGGAAACCAAAGAATACAATGTGGGGATTACTGAAAATCCTCATCTCATACATCTGGCATCTCTTCTCACTCCAGAGGAACAACCTAAATTTATAGAATTCTTCCAGAAGCGCCAGATCAACTTTGCATGGTCATATGTAGACATGCCGGGGCTTGATCCTGATTTAGTCATGCATCACCTTACCGTCGCAGAAGGAGCCAAACCTGTCAAGCAAAAGCTTCGTAAGATGCATCCTCAGATTGCAGTGCTAGTCAAAACAGAACTCAAGAAACTCCTAGATGTTGGTTTCATTAGACCAATTGATTATGCAGAATGGATCTCCAACATTGTTCTTGTCGGCAAACCAAAAGGAGGCATCCGCATTTGTACTGACTTCAGAGATCTGAATAAGGCTTGTCCTAAGGATGACTTCCCCCTTCCAAATATCGACATCATAGTGGATCTGACAGCAGGACATGCCATGCTTTCACTCATGGATGGCTTTTCAGGATACAATCAAATAAAGATCGCACCAGAAGATCAACATAAGACAGCTTTCACATGTCCATGGGGCACATATTGCTAGAATGTAATGCCTTTCGGTCTCAAGAATGCAGGAGCAACCTATCAAAGAGCAATGACCACCATCTTCCATGACATGATGCATACTATGATGGAAGATTATGTGGATGACTTACTAGCAAAATCACTCACCAGAGAAGGGCATCTCCACATCTTAGATAAAATCTTTGATAGACTGGAACAATACCGTGTTCGACTCAACCCAAAGAAATGTGTCTTTGGAGTAACCTCCGGGAAGCTTCTAGGATACATTGTCTCAAGCAAAGGCATTGAGGTCGATCCAACAAAGGTTAAGGCAATCATGGATATGCCACCACCAAAGAATATCAGTCAGCTAAGGACATTACAAGGGCGACTTCAATCCATCCGAAGATTCATTGCACAATTGGCTGATAAGTGTCACCCATTTACACACCTGCTACACAAGAACATCCGCTTTCAGTGGGATGCCCGATGTCAGCAAGCATTTCAGACGCTTAAAGACTATCTCATGAATCCACCATTGTTGATGCCACCAGATCCAAGTAGACCGTTGTTACTCTATATCTCAGCAAAAAGTACAGCATTGGGTGTACTACTGGCACAACATAATGTACAAGGAAAAGAGTGTGTTGTTTACTACATCTCTCGCATACTGGTGGGCTATGAACACAATTACACACCTATTGAGCGAGCTTGCCTAGCAATAATCTTAGCAGCCACTAAACTGAGGCACTATCTGTTAACACACAAAGTACAACTCATTGCAGAGATTGATCCACTCAAGTATTTACTCAGCAAAGCAGCATTGACAGGCCGCTTGGCCAAATGGGTGATGATTCTAAGTGAATTTGACATCGAGTATGTAGACCGTAAAGCTATCAAAGGGCAGGTTATTGCAGATCAGTTGGCCGATGCGCCCCTCATAGGCGAGCATCCTCTCATTTCCAATTTTCCAGATGAAGAGATATTCATGATCACAACAACACAACCATGGAAACTATACTTTGATGGTTCATACACTAGGCATGGCTCAAGGGCAGGCATTCTATTTATCACACCTCAAGGTGACAGCATCCCGAAGTCTTATAGGCTCACATTTCCATGCACTAACAACATAGCAGAGTATGAGGCCTTGATCACAGTACTCAAGTTAGCCATACAATGAAAATTACAAGAACGACAAGTATATGGCGACTCCCAACTGGTCATTTGACAAGCAACAGATGAATATTAAACCAAAGATGATAAACTCATGTCATATAAGAAAATGGTGGACACTCTAAAGACATCATTTACTACTCTCACTTTTGAGCAGATACCAAGAGATCAGAATCGAGTTGCTGACACCATGGCTACCATCGCATCTCTACTAGATCTTCCACATAATTCAACACGCTACGAGTTCTTAGTCGAACAGCTTTGGATTCCCGTTTATGATATCCCTGAATCTGAAATGATATGTCACCTTGTCGGTCCTGAATCCCCATGGTACGGTGAATTCTACACCTATCTCCGCGATCACACCCTTCCTCCCAACCAATCGAATAACCAACATAAAACCTTTATTCGCCAAACTGCTCGATATACCATTATTGCTGACACCCTATACCGACGCAGTCTTGATGGTACTCTCCTTCGATGTTTGGAACAAGGTGAGATAACAAAGGCTTTGGAAGAAGTCCATGAAGGAATTTGTGGGACTCACTCGAGTGGTCCATCACTAGCCAAGAAACTCCTGCGCAATGGATACTATTGGCCATCTATGGAAAAAGATTCCTACTACTTTGTCAGAAAATGCAAGAAATGTCAAGTTCATGGTGACCTGATACATGCACCAACATAGGAACTACAACCAATCACAACACCATGGCCTTTTTGTCAATGGGGTCTTGACCTTGTGGGTAAGATCCATCCATCTTCATCTAATGGCCATAAATTCATTATTACCGCCACCGAATATTTCACAAAGTGGATCGAAGCTGTTCCACTTACCCAAGTCACCGGCAAGCAGATCGCCTCATTCATCCTCAACTACATCATCTGCCAATATGGTGTGCCCATGTCCATCATCACAGATAACGGTCTTCCTTTCAAAAATCAAGATGTCTGTGAACTTTGTGAGAAATTTCACATCCAACACCGCTTTTCCACTCCCTATTACCCACAAGGAAATGGTCAGGCCGAAGCATCCAATAAGAACATGTTAAGAATCCTCAAGAAGAAAGTTAATGATGCCGGCCGTGATTGGCATGTTCAACTAAATCCAGCACTATGGGCATATCGAACTAGCATTCGAACCCCTATAGGCGCAACTCCCTACTCATTGGTCTATGGTGCAGAAGCTATCTTACCTATTGAAGTCGAGATCCCATCACTACGGGTTTTCTTGCACAATCTAATAGATGATGAAGCATACAGAGTCTCACGCCTCCAAGACTTAGAGTTACTTGATGAGAAGCGACAAGCTGCATACAACCATCTCAAAGCCTATCAGCAGCGCATGAGTAGAAGCTACAATCACCAAGTTAGATCTCATACATTTGAGGTAGGTGATCTTGTTCTCTGAGAGAATCCTCACAACCAACCAAACAGAGAACATCATGGCAAGTTTGAATCAAACTGGCTGGGTCCATATGTTGTCACTGTTGTATTCGGGTCCGGGGCATACCAGTTGGCTACATCAGAA
The DNA here is from genome assembly GCF_030272615.1 of Cryptomeria japonica. Taxonomy (NCBI): domain Eukaryota; kingdom Viridiplantae; phylum Streptophyta; class Pinopsida; order Cupressales; family Cupressaceae; genus Cryptomeria; species Cryptomeria japonica. The sequence continues at coordinate 690,512,483 of NC_081407.1, forward strand.
GGAGAACTGCTTGCAGATCCAATCAACAGCATGCACCTTGTTGGGTCTCAAATCAACAGATTGGATAGGTTCTAAGGAAATGCCAACTCCTATGATCAAACCCTCCAATTGACTTGGCCAACTTATAGAGTGAACCTATTTGGTTACTAACTCTCTCACTTTAGGCTCTGCAGGACCTAGGCAAGTATACCTACTCACTACTTGTTCCTTCAACTAATGCTTTTTATAGCAGATTCAGTGTCTCAATCTGGATTCCTCCTATCTCAGAATGGCATAAGTTTCTAGGACGGAGATATAGCAGATGAGTTCAAGATTGTTGTTGTAGAAGCTATTTGATCTTTGTGCTTAGAATTTTATATGTATACACTATTGCCAACTTACTCTATGCTTCCTACTCAATTACTCCTATTGTTTTAAAATAAAATATGATGAATATGGTGATAAGTTGTAATTTATAAATGGCCAGTGCCTTCTTTGTTGTCCGGGCTATAGAGTCCTTATATTTCCTTAGGACTTATTGTGTGAACTTGTGAGACAGTTTTTAAACCCGCCTCTTTTATGGATCTGTCAGTTACTATTTCTTATGAGATCAATTGAATGCCTATATCATAAGTTGCTTGAATGAATTTAACCCTACCTTTAAGGGACCACCCAAGTAAGCACTGTGAAGAACAATTATAATTCACAAGCAGAACTTTTATTTCAACCTTATAACATACAACATAAATTTTACTCAAAGAATATGAATAACCTTATCTCCTTTAGATAATATCACAAGCAATTGCCAACAATGAATGAAATAATCTATAGCATATATGCAAAGAAAAGACGACTGATTATATTATGTATCCGTCAAAATTTGTATAACAGGAAACTTACAAGCTGTCATATATCACTGTCTTCTTCCTATAATATTATATTAAAAATATTACAAGAAACCTTTCTCATATATATATGAGAGCAAATGCTATCTATGAAAAGACGTGTCTTTTCGAAACACTAATTGTCAATTTGAACATTCCTAACAAACTTAAGTAAAAAGAGATTAAGCATCCCTAAATGATGAATGTAATTATCTTCTTTAAAAGTCTTGATCTTGATGCTCTGTTTCTTTAATTCTTCTCCCTGTGAAAGGTATTCGAATATCATCTGGTTGACGGTAGGGGCCATGTCTTTGCTTCGATCCAATCTTGACAGAGTCCGATCCTTGACGCTTATAAGTTCATTCTGCCATTCCTCCATAGATATTAATTCTCCCTCTTTATAAATCGAGGGCATTCCAATAGGGCTCCCATCATCCAATTCTTGAAGATCTCTTTTTAGCGCATCTTCGAATTTAACATGATTCTCCATATACAAAGTCCCTTCTGTTTTCTCCTCTAGTGTCATCACATCAAGATTGATTATTACTTCATGCAATCGTGCTTTTAACCTTTCATGCTCTCTTAATGCCTTTATGGTTCCAGTGTACACCCTCCAATAATGTTCAACATGTATGAGCATGGTGTTGAACCTGTGTTCAATGATATCATTAACCAATTTATCCATCTTCTGTTGAATATTACTCACCTGTTTGGTAGCCTTTTCTGCTTGATATTTCCAATACAGAATATCAGAGACATCATCCAAGCTTCGTCCTGTGGGATATGCAGCATATTCATTTAAAGGAGTTCCTGTCTCAAATTGCAATATCCTTGCTTGTAGCCTCTGATTCTCCTCTTTAGTTCTTTCATATAAACCCTTATAGGTAATGTTTTCCCTGACCAAAAACTCTGTCTGATCCAAATTTAATTTGGCTACATCCAAGTTTAATTTTGCAGTGACCCTAGGGTCAGTCTTTCCTACCTGATGGATCATAAGGTGTCCAAAGGTTTCTTCAACATCCACAATAATTGGTCTTTTTCCTCTCGGATACGGTGCCCATTGTAAGAAAGCTTTTTGATTAGGATCATATCCTGAGCCTATGAACAATTTATCTATCTCTTGAGGCAATACCTGTTGATTTAGGTCTTGCTTCTTCAAGAATCCATCAAACAGAAGTGTTGAATTTATATCCCAACCTGAAAAGATGATAACACCAGCCTCCTTTAATATTTTCCTCCCCTTCTCAGGGGTCATATCTTTCATGAGAGCATCTATCTCATCTTGCAGCTTTCTCATCTGCTCTTCTTCTGATCTCCCAGCCATACTTCATCTCACATGAGCCCCCTTGTACTGGTATAAGAATGAAAGGAATTCTCCTGAGGAAGCGAATCCGTCATCCGCAACAAAGTCTTCATGCTCTGTCATCCTTATATCAACTATATCCCTAATATTAAATTCACCAGTTTCCACATCTACCTCTGCTTCAAAACCAGGTGGATAATCTTCTCTAGGGGAGTCATCAGGGATGCTACTAGCAGTTGATTTTGGTGACATGTGAGCCAATGGCTTACTATCTTTACTAGTGTTGACAAAATGGAGGAACTATGGGGGTACTCTATGCATAATCTCTACCTCATGCTGAAGTAGTTTTTTGGCTATCTCCAAGGATCTTGGAGGTTTCCAAGTAGGTCTCCATCCACCATCCCCCTTGCTCTTTTCCACTTGAAAGCTTCCCAAGTCATCTCGCTTCTTTCTCTCAAAACCTTGGCTTCTTCCCTTTCAAGGTTCCTGATTAAATCGTCTGGCATTTGAGCCACATGTATTCCAGCCTTTAGCTTCTATGATGCCCTTGCAGCTTTTATATATCCCTCAGGATCAAAGTTCTCTCTAGGTTCACCCAGAGTCATGCCATAATAATCTAATTTATTTTGAAGTAAATGATAACTTTTAGAACTTTTAACAATGAAATCAGAAAACACCAGTAACCCTAGCACAATAGATTGTTTACCAAAATCTGTGAGATGTTTGGCACTGACAGCGTTGTCTTACAATCTCTAGACTAGCCACCTTGTTTGGCACTGTAATTGGAAGCATGTATGGCTTTCCTTCATACCCAAAAATCCTGATTTCTGTATGATTAGGGTGGCAATATCAATAACCCCAGTTGTGATCAATCTGAGACTCTGGAGAGAAGTCTTTTGGCCTGAGGAATCTTTTGATTTCAGGAGACAAAGCATAATTTCTATGTTGTCTGAAGGCTGCACTGAGTGGTTTTACAAAATATTCCTAAAAGTGCCAATATTGGTTGTTTATAAATCTTTGATCCCATGTAGAAACCAACAACTGGACTGGTTTCTTCAAACAATTTTTATCATAAGCTCTGATGCTAAAATTGTCTGACCAGAAATTGAATTCTTGTCCACAATAAAGAATAATGTGCATTAATAAGGAATACAATGAGAAATGAACATTTACAAGGTCTCCTTTTAACTTTTCCAACCCATGATTTAGGGCTTCTGCAACATAAGTGGCATAGTCAAATGGCCTAGGGTCTTTTGACTGTAGATCAACACATAGAACCATAACCCCAATATCCATGAGAGGATGAGCCTCTAAGCCTAATACTTGGGCTGTAGCATAGTATGTATACTTGAAATATGGATGGAATTGGTTGACATCAAAAGGCACCTTGTCATCTTTACTGAAAGGAACTAAGGACTTTCCCACTTTTGGCCGGTGAATGGGTAGTCTCCATGTCCTATAGATGTCCTCTAAATTGAAGAACTCTTGCGACAGTTTTTGTATGTCAACTTTCTCTTCTACATCCCAGTCTAGATCAAACACCATATCAATGGTCTGTTTGTTAATTACCACCATAGGATTCCCTCGGTAGTCACATATGGTTTTGGTTTTTGGATCATAACAATCTACTAGGGCTTTCATTAATTCGACATCCACAAATACATTCAGAACTGCCAATTTCCCCAAATTTTTCTTCCATAGGTTACTCACGGGCTCAGGAGCATCCCTTCTCTTGTAACCAAACAAGAACAACTCATGTCCTCTGATTTCAGTCCATATGTCTCCTAGATGTTCAAATCTATATTCCAACCCTTCCTCTTCACTTTTGATTTTTTTGGACCTCACACTGGATGTCGGGCATTGGTCTAGTAGATCCTAAGCTAAATTTCTACCCTCCTTTTTCTATCATTTGGGTTTCTCTTCAGGGTTCAATTCCTTTCCTTTCTTACTCTTTTTAGAAGAAGAAGAGGGTTCCATAATTTCAATCAATGTGAGATATCACACTTACTTGGAGAATTGTCGAGCTCTTCTGACTATTGTTTACGAACTTCAGCTAACTCCTTGTAACTTTCCGTCTTTTGGCAACAATCTGGTTCTTATGAAAATTCGATCAATTCAGTTGTAATTGCGTGGGCAACTTGTGCAATAGTTAATGTCTCTGTGTTTATAACGGCTACTCAAATGTTTAAACTTAATTGCAGATGTGACATCCTCAACTTGAGCTTTTAATTCCTTCGCAGGAAGTGTTGTTCAGCTGAAATGATTGTGAATCGAGATTTCGATGAAACCCCTGTCTTCAGTTGAATGCTTTAATCTTTCATCGAAAGTTCATTTTCATCGATATCAACTCATCGGTGAATGGCCGTTGTCAAAAAACCATCTTCTAGTCTCCCTGAAATCATCCTCTCTTCAATGAAGTCTTTTTCGATGAGTTATTCGTGAGTTTCATCGAAATCATATTTCGATGAGTTTTATACTTCAGTGAAAGTTCACGCGAGCCCTCTGAAATCTTCTTTTCTTCGATGTCCTTCTTTTATCGATGAAATCCCTCTGCTTCTATCGACATATTGTTATCGATAAGATTTGTTTTTCGATGAATGTTTTTTAAGTTTCCTCGGCAATTTTATTTCCTCGACTTCACCTTTTGTTGGCCTTTCACTTTTCGATGAAACTGGAATATCGATGAGTGGTTTCTTTCATTTACCGAAAGAGATATTTTGCCAAAGTCATCTTAACTTAGTGTTTTACACTTTATGTTTTATTTCGATGAAGCTATTCTTTCGATGAAACTCATTTTGAGATGCTCGACATGATATTTTGGCCGATGATCTTTTAGCTTTCACGCCTTTGGGAAGATTTTTAAGTTCAAATATACTGTTCAACACACCTAAAACGGTTTTATACCTAAGCTATATAGAGCATCAGGCTCCCCTGCATACCAGAAAATACCAAAAACATCCAGATAAATGACCTGAAGAAAATACAAAAATATCAAAAGAGTAAAGAGAAATCATGCATCCAAACGGTGAACAACCACTCCGGTGGCACCTTGGGTAAGTACGATGGTGAAAACCTGGCAAACAGGCGCCACTCGTAAAGGCTATGGCTCCATTGTCTTTCAAACTTGTTGCGATCACATTCACTACATCCATTCATCCATCCGTCCAAACCATGGCTTGTTATTAATCTATAATCAAGAAAGTACTTCATGCGTCTTGCATCCCACTATATCATAGTCATGTCTAAACTTGGGGGCAATACCCTTAAAATCTAGATGATGGAAGTGGATTCTGAATTACTGGTGATTCATTGGCAAAAACATTCAAAAATGTCTCACAAAATCCAAAAACATTCAAAACTATTCCACAAAATCCAAAAACATTAGAAAAACATTGAAAATCACACAAAAACATGGCAACACTTTGTACATACTCATCCATGCAGATACCAAAACAAACATTGACAAAATACTCACACGGTGACAACTTATCAATCGACCATACAATCAACATCAACACTCAAAACTGTCTTCAACAAAGATGCATCCTTCCTTACCAAAACAAAGACAAAAAGTGATGTTTTCTTTGACAAGAAAATTATGTTAAGCTATCAAATACTGGGTTGATTTGTGAGTACAATCATTCGTTTATCTGTATCGGGATCTTACAGCATTGTTTTGTATTGTTTGAGCATTTCCGATGAAGTTTTGGGGCATGTACTAATGGTGTCTACGTGGGAAGTTCACCAAGCTACGTGATCTTATGCAAAATGCAGTCATAGATCATTACGGCTTGATGACTACAACGTATACCTCGACCATATGAGCATGAACCATTTCCAAGGATCCTTATTCTTTATTCTTTATGTATATATTGTTTATTTGTAGGTACAATTCTCTTCCTTTGGTTCCTCCTACCTCATCCAAACTAGATAAAGGTTTTTATCTCTTAGTACGGTATGCACTTGTCTCAGGATATGATCAGCCTAAGATCAAGGAGGATGATCCAAGTCATGCATGAACAGAGATAATCCTTGTATGTTCCACAAGCAATACTCTGGTCGACTTGACCCTTATATCAAGTCGTTTGTATTAACTCGCTATATAAAATCCATGTAAGGAATACTCAGGTCATCTTGAACATTATGTCAAGATGCTTGTATTCTCTTCCAACATTTTAAAAGCTCAATGATGAAAATAGAGCACTATGGATCGTCATTTCATCTCATCTGTTTATATCTTGCATTCCGTTGCATATCACCCATTCATTCATTCATATGTAGGTTTTATATGCAAAAGTGACCATTAAAACTGGTCTTGGATACAATCACGACCGAGTACTCTGATACATCATCAATGCATCATGCAAAGTCTTATAAACGTTGCATTCCTCATGGTCATATCATCATCGCATTTAGTTGCATCTCGCATTAAGAACATTCATTTCATTTTTAAAACTTAACATTGCATATAGTTCATTTTTGACATTAGTTTTCATTAAATCATTTGCATCATTGCATCAATCATAAATAATTAGATTCATTCATGGGATCAAATTGTCTTTGATTGTCTTAAAATCATTTACTAGACATTCATTTAGTGTCAATTATCCATTATCATTTTATTATCCTTTATCATTCATTATTGTATACATTCATTTATCCATTCATTTAGTGAAAAAGTGCATTCATTCACCCATTTATTAAAGTACCTTATTATGCTCATTTTAGGATGCATTCACATTACATTCATTATCCTCTTTTTTAATTGCATTAAGGTGCAATTATTAAAACCATAAAGTTATAATATCATCACATTATCATTCTTACTTAAAACATATTTAAGCATTTAAAATCATAAATCCATTTGTTTCCAAAACACATTGGTTCATACCATTTTATATATATCCATTTTTCATTTAGGCATTATCATATAAACATTTGTACTTTACATTTTGTTTATTTATATTGCATTCATTTAACAAAAACATCTAGATGCATATCCATACATAAAATCATTCATTCAACCATTACATTCACATCATCACATAAATCATCTCATCATTATATTGCAATAGGAAACACCAAAATCCTATTCATAAATAATCATAAACATACTTCATTATCATGGCATTACATACATAAAGTATTACATCAAAAATCAAACAAATCATCCATATATATACCTGCATTCATATGTCAATATCCCACATCATAAATCGTCATAAAAACATGCATACAAGAAACATCTCATCAATGCATACATGTACACATATCCATCTAAGCAATAACTCATCATCCTGCATAAACATCCATACATATCAACTGCATATCATCAAAATATGGGATCTCCTCATATATACCATCTCATATATCAGAGTACAATGAAGTCTACAAAATCGGCTACCAAGAGCCATCTAAGATACAGTCCAAAAAATAAACAATGATACAATACATATATGCATGCAAAAATGCTCTCTCAAACGCCACTCTGGCCAGATGCTGTACCACCACCACCATCACCACCGGCTCTCCCACTGGTGCCTACACCACCTGATCCATCTCTCCGTGGAGGCCTCATCGAACCACCACTCACTCTTGCATCCCCTGATCTCTCCCTCCGCAGCGGACCCATCACACCCCCACTACTCTACACCCTCTGCGATCGCTCTGATCTAGCCTGCCACATCTGCGAATAGCTAAGAGCTCGCTGACTAACTGGCACCACCTACTCATATAAACCCTACCAATAGTCTATCTCTGCCTATGCTCGTCGCATCTCCCTCATCACCTCCCCCGTAGGCCCCTGTGCTCCTACTCCAACCCACACTCTCTCCTGCAGCTCTACCAATCTCTCCACTACACTATCCCTCTCCCGCAGCACCACCGCCAGCTCTGACTCCCGTACAAATAGCTGCACATCTCTAGCTGCCACCTCCGCCTCCAAATCCTCTATCCGAGTCTGCAAACGTACTATCATATGATCTCGCAGATCTCTAGTGGCTCCCTCCCTGGTATCCATAGCCGCCTCACCTGCACCACCCTCTCCAGTAGTCCCCTCCCCTCTATCCATCGGGATCTCCCTCTCCATCCCCCTCCTACTCAGCTGAACTCCTCCCTGTATCAATGGTCCCTGTGATATCTGTAGAGGCAGTCCACCTCTCCCTCTCCGGTGACTCTACATCCCCAACCCTCCTCCTCCTCCTCCTCCTCCATCTCCTCCACCTGCCCTCGGTCCTCGACCTCCTGCCCTCCTCCATCTCCGTCCCCTCTCATCCTCAAAATCTGGGATCGGCTCTGCTGGATCAGAGATCCGTAAGATTGGGTGCGCTGCCCGGTACTGCGTGTACTCATCTGTAACACCTGCATCCATGACCTTCGGTCGTATGTCCCACGGTCTCACCTGTAATGTCCGAAACTATGCCAATGCCTGATCATATGGTAGCACTGGCCCCCATGCGTACCTCTCCTGAATAACTCGAGCATACTCTCCTGATCCACTGGGTTGTCCCTGCTGCCGCCCAAACTATCTCAGCACTCTCCCAAACACTTGTCTCTCCACATGGTATGAGGTCCTCCCAATGAGGAATTGGGTCATAAAAACGTAAGGCAGGGCCTCTACATCATCATCCCATGGCTCACACTCTAAGTATGGTCACCATATCACTACATCCAGATCATCTAATGTCCGCCGCCACCACTCTAACTTCCCCAGGTGGGGCTGACTCATCATGCCGCTATACATGAACATGTACGGCTGGTCTACTGCGCGGAATCTCAGACTCACTGGTCGAGTCACTGGTAGATGCTCCCAGGCCCAAATATGTAGCAACGTCATGCCCACTGCTAAGGAACCTCTCTCCCAGTACACAACCTCATGGAGCTCCTGATACAAGTGCGCTAGCACGCACGGCCCCCACGCAAATTGGGTCCCCTCGGTCATCATCATCTCGATCACCTGCCCCCACCCCACAGCCAAACCATGTGATCGCTTGTCAGGACAAAGAAGACCTCCCACGATACCTGATAAAACTGCTGGAAGAGGCTCATATAACGCCGCTATCTCCTCCCAAGCAATAGAACCATCATCAATGAAAACGTCCTCATCAAAAATCTTCTGCACTACAAGAGTCCCCCACGATCTGTCATATGTGACCAACTCCCCTCGAATCGGAATCCATAGGATGCGCCACACATCCTCTAGGGTCACTGTCATCTCCCCCTGTGCCAGATGGAAGGTGCATGTCTCGCTGTGCCACCGCTCTGCTAACGCTGTGATCAATCTGTGATTCATATGAATCACGGGTATGTGCATCACCTCATATAGTCCCGTCATGGCAATACAGTCTATCTCTGTCTGTGTCAATCGATCCCGCAAACCTGTATCGCAGGATGTCGCTCACGTAACTGCAACACGCCCAGCTCCTCCTGCACATGGACATTCATCAATCACCATCAGTTATTTTATTTTCAAACTTTCTTAAGTTTAAACCTAGACTATCAACAGATACTTTGATCAAGTATCTTCGGGTCTCAACAGGTAAGCAATCATGGCCACCTAGACTTCAACAGGCATTTATCTTAACAAATAACCTAAGTCTCATCAGGCTGCTATGGTTCAAAACAACTCCCACTTCACATCGCCATCCATCCATCATTAGCATCGGGAGATTTTCTTCATCCAAACTGGGGCATCTCTTTATCCTAAGGCAAAAGCGTTATTTTACCAACAAAAGCACTAGTTTCTCAACAATAGCGCTACAACCCTAACAAAAGTGCTCAATCGGCTATCCCATAGCGCTCAAACTACAAATGCGCTCAAACAACTACACAGTAGCGCTAATAAAATTTAATAGCGCTCAAACATGCCCTCAATTTCGCTTATTAATCAACAGTGCTTAAACTTGCATACAATAGCGCTACAACAAAACCAAAGCGCTCAAACAATGGGGCAATAGCGCCATTGCGGCACAGTAGTGCTAGTTCATGGAGCAAAAGTGTCAAAACCGTAGTTCCAGCGCTCTTGCTCCGACTCGACTTGGACTCGGCTAAAAACGTATCAAAAATGCATACAAATTAAAATTTTGAATTTGTGTACCGCTAGTCCATAGTCGTCTGGGCAATGGAACCGTCGGACTCGCTCCAATCTGTGCTCTGCAATCGGTATCGGCATCCTAACTGCTGCTCGCTTCTCCGAAAGTAACTCTCAGAGCTCTAGTTTCACACTGGTCGCGGTCACAAATGATCTTGTTTTCATTTCTTTCACCCCATTTATACCCTTCGCCGTCACCATAACTTCCCCCCGCTCACCGCCGTGGTCTCCGTACACTTCCCGAGCCCCCCATTTCTCCATTTTTCCCCCGATTTCTTCTATTTTTCACCCGTAAGGCTAACTCCTTCTCTTCTACCACCCTACCAATTCTCGTTCTTTTTCGAGAGATCGCCCGATTTTTTGAAATTTTTCGGCTCATCTCTCGAGGGGGCATACCACCCATTAAATTTACATTTTATGGGGCATTTTCTTCACACCAGTTTTTCTTTCTTTGAAACGATGCGATAAACCGCACCGTCTCAAAGAGGGGCAAATCTAGTCACACAAATCTGTCCATTTTAATTAAATGAATATTTCATATTTATTTGATTAAAAATGCACTAGCCACCAGTTAATTAAATTAATATTTAATTAATTCATCCCCAAACATTCTTCTATTAATTAAATAAATTATTCAATTTATTTTAATTAATTCATTAAATCAAATACAAATCAATTAAATAAATAAAATCTATTTATTTAATAAAATCCCCTTTTCCTCTTTTAAATAAATTAAATAAAAACATTTATTTAAATCATTATCCCCCCCCCCCCACTTGCATTTTCCTACAAATGCAACTTGCACACATTTATTGGAATAAATGAATTTTTATTTTAATAAAATCTTATTTTCCCTCACCCACCAAATCCACTTGCAAAAATCTACTCCCCTTCTAGATTCTTCTAACCCTTTCCTAATTAGCCTAATCCATCCCCTAATTATTGTCACATTCCTAAGCAAAATGGAGTCACTTCTCAAAGACTCCAAAATCTTTGAAAAGCATTTAATGCTTTGTGTGTTCAACAAATGAATCCCCAAAGTCTTCCAAGACCACTAATGGCTCTTACATGACCATTTATGGCTCTTACATAACCATTTATGGTTATTTCAAACTTGTCCCCCCAAACATTTATTGTTTTGACCATATTCATCCATTTCACATTTGCACAAGAGTTTATCCATTGGATAAAAGTTTTATTCTTTGAATAAAGAGTTTATTCATTCAACCAACCTTGACTTTAACTTCCAAAGTCATGTCAAGCATTTAATGCTTATTCCCTCCCCTCTCAACCTATCTCACATTGACACTTGTCATCCTGGGATTAGGTTGAAAGCCCTCACATGGATTTGAAATCATTCAATCCTGACCCTTGTTGAGATTGCTCAATCTCAACCATCCATTGCTCCATTTTTTCTATAAATAGAACCCATTTCTTCATAATCCGGATCTTGAAAACTTGTATGCATTTAAGCTATAGGCATTTTAAGAGAGCATTTTAGCATAATTAACTCATATATTGTCATTTTGGATAAAATCAATCATTTCAGTATCAATAGTTTAATATTAGCTTATTTATTTACATTTAGAGCAATATTTCAATCTCAATCCTCCATAAGCATCCATAGTGCAAAAAGCTGCTGAGAGCTACACTATTTTGGAACTTGGAGAGGAGAGGAACAAGGGAGAAGGAGCTAAGAACATGCTAAGAGGCATTTGGAGATGCCTCATTATCTTTGTTTCATTAGTTAGATATATTAGCATGATTTTAGTGTCTCTCTTGATATGCCTGTTTAGATTAGTTTTTGATTGAATAACACTAACGGTTTCTTGTGTGTTTTATGTTGTTTCTTATTTGCTAACCTTGTCCATTTAGCAGAGCATCAGATAGTCTAAGAGGTCAACTTGAATCCATGAGAATGAATGAAGGTGAGAACATAACCCAATACAATACAAGGTTAAAGGAGACTGTCAATCAAATCAAAGGAGCAAGAGGAACTATTGAAGAAAAGGATGTAACAAGTAAGTTGCTTAGAACCCTTCTACCTGCTTATACAATCCGAGTCTCTGCAATCAATGAACTAAGGTTTGTACCAAATATGCCAGTTTATTTGGATGCTACTATTGGTAAGCTACATGTATTTGAGTTAAGTAATTTTGATAACAGTGGGTCTTCGGTAAATAAAGTAGAACCTACATTCAGTTCTTTTCATATTGGTGAATCTGATGATTACAATGATAGAATGAGTAAGTATTCTGAAGGGAATCACAATGGAGCAAGTGAAAGATTCGTAAGAACATGGAAGAAGTGCACAAACTATATGAAGAAATCATAAAACAAGAAGAGTTTGAAGCATTGTTGGCCAAGAGGTTACCGAGAGGAAAAGGTAAGTATAAAGGAAAGCTACCTTTAAAATGTTTCAATTGTGATAAAATAGGACATATGGCTTCTAACTGCCCTAAAAAAGAATCTAGTGAAAAAAGAGAATACTGAGATAACAGGCAGAAAGACAACCAATACAAAGGACACCGAGACTTGAGAAGGAGAGACATAAAGACATGCCTAGTAGCTGATGAGGAATCCAACGATGATAAATCTGATGAAACTGATACAAAGGAAGTTGTTTATGTGGCTATTAAAGATGGATCAGATGAAGAAAGGTATGAAGAAAAAGCCCTAATATCTCACATAAATAATAATGATTCTTGGATCATAGGTAGTGGATGCTCACATCACATGACAGGTGATAAACACAAGTTTGTTAAATTAGAAGATTATGATGGAGGTTATGTAAGATTTGGTAATGACGCACCATGTCCGGTGAAAGGTAAAGGATCTATAAAACTTCTTGACAATGCTAAATGTGATGATGTATACTGGGTTGAAGGTTTGAAATACAATTTGTTGAGTGTAGCACAGCTAAACAATATAGGATACCGAATAGAATTCCAGAAGGGATGTGTCAAAGTTCATGACAAACATGGAAAGCTGGCTACTACCGGGACACAAACAAAAGGTAATACATTTCATCTTGACTCAACTCAGAACAAATGTCTATATGCAAAAATATAAGATACCTGGTTATGGCATAAAAAAATTTGTCATGTAAATTTTGATAATCTGATCAAAATAAGTAAGAAGCACCGAGTAAGAGGTCTATCGAGCCTGGAAAAACCTGAGAATGCTATGTGCCAAGGATGCCAGATGGGTAAGATGACAAGATCAAGCTTTACAAGTAAGTCCTACACTTCTAAAGGAATTTTAGATCTAATACACACTGATCTTTGTGGTCCTATGAAAGTTCAGAGTTATTACGGTGATAAATATTTCATATTATTTGTGGATAATTACTCAAGGATGATGTCAGTTATGTTTTTAAAAGAAAAATCAAAAGCTTTTCAAATGTTTAAATAGTACAAGGCAAGAGTTGAAAATGAAATAGGAAGACAACTGAAATGTCTTAGATCTGATAGAGGAGGAGAGTTCACTTCTGATGAATTTAACTTATTTTGCAATGATCATGGTATAAAAAGGCAAGTGTCTGCACCAAAAACACCTCGGCAAAATGGGATAGCTGAGAGAAGAAACAAATCTATTGTAGATTGTGCCAAAACCCTGATGATAGAAAAGAGGGTACCTCAAGCATTTTGGAGAGAAGCAATCAGCACTGCAGTTTACACCCTAAACCGAGTACAACTGAAGAAAGGAACTATGAAGACACCATATGAAATCTGGTATGACAAGAAACCTAATGTAAGTTATTTTAAAATCTTTGGAAGTAGATGCTATGTACATAAAGATGACAGAAATGGAAAGTTTGATCAGAAAAACGAGGAAGGAACATTTCTTGATTATTCTTCTAGAAGTAAAGCATTTAAATGTCTGATCAAATCATCTACAAAATAGTAGAAACTACAAATGTGAAAATTGATGAATTTTCAGAAAGAAATGATGAAGGAAATTCCAAATAACTAGAAGATAATGAAGAATTTGTTTATGTTCAACTGAGAAGTCTTACCGAGAGAGTTACTGAAGAAAATGAAGTGACTATCCAGTTACCAAGTGATGAAGAAGATCATACAGAGCCTACTGAGCCTATATTAGCTAAATATGTCAGAAGACATCATACATCAAGTCAAATTATAGGAGATAAGGATGATCCAGTGATGATAAGGAACAAACTGAGACAGAACTCATGTCTGATATCTGAATTTGAACCAAGAATAGTAAAAGAGGCATTTAACAATGAAGATTGGGTAAATTCTATAACAGAAGAGATTGATCAAATCAAGAAGAATGAAACATGGACACTGGTCCCAAGACCGAAGGACAAAAATGTAATCGGTACAAAGTGGATTTTCAGAAACAAGCTAAATAAAAAAGGTGAAGTCATTCGCAACAAAGCAAGACTAGTTTGCAAAGGTTATGCTTAAGAAGAAGGAATAGATTATGGTGAGACTTTTGCACCTGTGGCTAGACTTGAGGGAGTAAGAACATTGTTGGCATATGCTGCTTTCAAAAATTTCAAGGTATATCAAATGGATGTTAAATCTGCATTTTTGAATGGTATACTAGAAGAAGAAGTTTATATTGAACAGCCTGAAGGATTTGTTGAAGACAGGAGTAAAGATCAGGTATGTAAATTAAACAAAGCTTTATATGGTCTGAAACAAGCACCTAGAGCATGGTATGAAAGATTGCACTCTTATTTGATCAAGATTAGATTTATAAGGACAAGTGAAAACAACAATATGTACATGAAGAATGATGAGGACAATGGAATACTGATCTCGGCCATATTTGTTGATAATATTATTTTTTGTGGTAATGATTTTCTATGCAAGAACTTTGGAAATGAAATGTGCAAAGAATTTGAGATGTCATTAATTAGTGAGATAAAGTATTTTATAGGTTTATAGATATTGCAAATGAAAGATGAGATTTTCATTACACAATCCAAGTACATAAAGGAAATATTGAAGAAATTTGGAATGGAGGATTCTAAACCTGTAAGTACTCCTATGACTACTAACTGTAAACTATCAAGGAATGATGAATCTACATCTGTTGATGAGACACTTTGCCGATCTATGATTGGAAAGTTACAATATGTTGTGCATAGTAGACCGGATATAGCACATGTAGTAGGTATTGTTGCAAGATTTTCTGCAGATCCCAAAGAAACCCATATGACAGCAATCAAGAGAATTTTCAGATACCTGAGAGGCACTGAAGATTATAGCTTAGTATAGGAAAAGAGGAATGATTTTGATTTAAAAGTTTATACTGATGATGATTGGGCAGGAAACATTAATGACAAGAAAAGCACAAGTGGTGGAGCTTTCTTTCTGGGTGATAGACTAGTAAGTTGGCTTAGCAAGAAACAAGGATGCATTTCACAATCAACAGCAGAAGCTGAATATGTCGTTGCAGCATTGAATTGTACCTATATTGCATGGATCAAACAACTATTGGAAGGTATAAATGAGAAAGTTACCGAGCCAGTAACTATATTCTGTGATAATACTAGTGCCATTAACATTTCAAAAAATCCAGTAATGCACTCTAAGACAAAACATATCTCTATAAAGTATCATTATCTCAGAGAAGAAAGTTGTGCTGGAATATATCAGTTCAAAGGAGCAAATAGCAGATATCTTCACAAAGCCATTGCCAAGGGACACTTTTGAGTATCTTAGAAGCAAGTTAGGGGTCCTACCCCTATCTTCTATTCACTGACAGAGTTCGGTGAAAGCATCAATTCGATGAATCTACAGAATATTATGTGTGGATTGATGTTGATTTACGCACATTAGGAGGTTTTCTAAAGGTGTGCAGAATATAGTGAATAGAGACAAGTTGCTCTGACCGAGACTGAGATGATACATGTGTAACACAGCAAGGCAAAACACTTCACAACAGAAGAGTTCGTGATTTAGTTCTTTTACTTTTTGGCATTGTTGTCAAAGGGGGAAAAGACTAAATGGTAGACTAAATAGTAAAGCCCTAAAATGAAGAAGATAACAGAAGAGTAATGACAGGGGGAGAAGATTATTGAAAAAGGGAGAAGATTAAAATGCAAGATAACAGCTCAGAAGACTAATGGAAGAGGGAGAAAGCCTAGAAGAATTCAGAAGAAGAAAACAGCTCAAGGATAACAGGAGAAGTCTCCATAGCAATCTGAATCTGAATCAATTTGAATATCTTGTTGGTATTACCATTTACAAGTTGGTATTGCCATCAATGCCAAAGGGGGAGATTGTTGGCATTACAATAGAAAGGAGATTGTTGGCATTTCAATAAGGATATTGAGAAGGTTGTTGGAGATTATTGATATAACTGAAAAAGGATGATTACTGTCTTTATAATATTATTTTGTCATTGATGTCAAGAAATTGACTTTCTGATTCAGTATGATGTTGCCATATCTTGAGAAGTATGTATTGATGAGAATTAAAATGTCGGCAAGTGACACAGAAAAAATATGATAATGAAGGGGAATAATAAATTATTCAATGGGCAACTATTACCGAGTTAGACAATGATGAGATTATGTTGTTTTGATTGTTTTGATATCCTACATATGTTGTTGATTGTAAGGTTAATACTATACTATGTCACCGAGAAAAGAACCTAATCAGTAAACCCGAAAGAACCTAGTCAGTAAACTCTAAGGTTATCGATATCGATTAATGAAGGCAGAATGTCTACCAAGTAAAGTTTAGTATTTACCGAGTTGCAACCGAGTTATGACAAATCGCATTGGATGGATAAAAGCATTATTTAATGAAGGAGGCTGATGAGCTAGAGATGAATAGATGATTGGTATGCCGCGCATGAATTTTGTTAAGGATCTATGGCAATGGAAAATCAAGAGGAAGATCTACAACACAGATTGAACCGCAATAACCTAGCACAAGTTCCTAGGAAGGAATGCAAGTTCCAAGGCAAGGTAAAACATTTTCAGATCGAAGGATACATTGAACCTAGTCAAAATTAATGATCTGATGGCCAAGATTGATCATGAGAAATGTGATCAAGGAGATTAAGCGGTTAGCAAATTGTTTATAAATAAGAAATTGTTGAATGCGGGCAAGTGTAAGCATAGGGATGCTACATAGTGATTACCGAGCACAGAAGCTTAAAGACCTGTTTGATTAACAGAGTAGGGAGCCTAGTAGAGGGACAAGATAAGTCCTATGACAAGATTGTTTTGAGCAAATAAGAATCTACTTTAGCATTTTAGATGTGAAGTTGTAGATATATTTTTATTACTGTTATTTTGTACAGTGACAAAAAATCTCTTAACCGAGTGGACCTAATAGTCTTATTTGTAAATCCTCTAGCAAGGTAACATTCTAAATGAGTGTTTGAAATCCTTTGACAAGGTCACTTCTAACAAAGTGAAGATCCTAACAGATCTGAGGGAAATCCCTTAACCTGGTCACATCTAGCAATGTGTTTGTAATCTTTAACAGGATTTGCTTTTAACCGAGCATACTCTAAAAGAGTATATTTCTTAATGGGTCCAAAATCCCACAGTGGTTTTTCCTTATTTGGGTTTCCACGTTAAATTTGGTGTTATATGTGTTATGATGATTATGTGTTTATGAGTTAGCATGTTTAGCAGTTTTTGGTTATATTGTTGAAGTATAAGTTACCGAGGTTGAATCTGTTGATTTTATGGAAGATTAAGTTTGTATGATTCACCCCCCCCCCCCCCTCTCATCTTGTTAGCTATTGGCATCAGAACTTTATAGTAGTGACAAAAATGGTGTAGGAATGTCCTATGTTTTAATAAGATTTTGCGATTGATATACAAGAATCTTATCTTTTTCTGAGTAGCTTTATAACTGGGTTTTCTTTTCTCAAGGTGATACTTAAAAGTCATATAAGCATTTGACAATTTACAAGTGTGTTTGATTCCAATGTTGGTGCAATTCTGATTTTGATATAACCTAGGTTCAAAATAGGAAAGATATATCCAAGATTATGAACCTAGTATAGATTGTTCAAGCTTCGTGATAGAGGATTTGATTATCTTGATGAGAGACTTGACAATGATGTTGATTTTTTTGCACTTAAGATGTTTGAATCAATAGCTTGTTGAATGTTGATGTTTATAATATGGTGTTTCAAATGTTGGAAAGCTTTTGTATTATCCTTTTGATCAAACTTTTTCAGCAATTTGTTGAATTTTTTCTCACTTGTAGATGATAATGTTCTTCAATTTTTGACTATTTGGAACATGTTACAGACATAGAAGACACAATGTCTAATAAACAAAATGCACAAGCAAGTACAAATCTTATGGCAGGATGAGACAATAGTTGTTGAATCTCACGTGGGTTTCTCTCGAGGCTACATTATTCAAAGCGGATATTTAGATACTTGACCCCACTAGCTCCACCCTCGACACTCACTTCTCTGGGGCAGCCAAGCACTAGTTTCCATGAAAACTCCCCATGGCAAACTCTATATCTCTACTAGGAACCGTATGTGTGTGAGCGGCTTCAGAGGTCCGACCTCCTTCGCCAACAACTAGAAGGATTTTGGAAACTAGTACAAGTGGTTTTTAGTAAAGGCTTCTGGTCATGTGGGCATACATGGGGCACTTTTATCTCTATAAATACATAAGGTTCCCAGCCTATAGAGGTTACGCTCCATAGGGTTTATGGGGAAACATAGTGTCAATATGAACTTATCAGCACATGTTGTTTGAGACTTTCATCACAAACACAATTTATTTATAGTGGATTGGAAGGACTCGGTATTAGCCCATTTCCACTTTAAGTCATTCCCCTCTCACTGGCCCCTTCAAGGTAGCTCGGGAAGGCAGGCCCTCTAAAGGATTTAATTGCTTGAAAGTAAAGAAAGCATAAAAGAGTGGGTTTGGCTTTTTGGTCACCCAATTAAGGGGAAAGCATATACCTATCACTTTTGAGACACAAAATATAAGTGTTCTTTTTAACCTTTTCAAAGCAATTGTTTGGCTAAGTCTTATTTGGAGATGTTGCTCCAACAAGCATGGTGTTTATTTTAGCCTTTTTAAAAGTCTATGTGCAACTATTTTAGAGAAGTTACTAAAAATGCAAGTTGTATGTTATCAAATTATCCTCTTAGTTCAACTAAATGAGCAAGACATGATATATTACTTCCCAAAATAAGGCTTTTAATTAACTAAGTGAGGAAATGCATAAAATTTGCCTTAAACACCATCCTGCACCTGCATGTTAGTAGTTAAAAAAAAATTTAATTTCTTGGACATTCAGACCTACAAGAAAATTTTGTCAGTGCAAACGAAAGCGCTACTCTAACATATATGCTATCTTTCCCCTCAAAAGCGCTAATCTATAGAGAAAAAGCGCTAATCTAGACTACAAAAGCACTACTTTGCGGACTCAAAAGCATGATTTTTTTAATAAATTTGCTAACCTAGAGGGCAAAAATGTTAACCTGTAATGCAAATGTGCAAATTTTCAAACAAAAGCGCTAACTTGGATGACATATGTGCTAACCTATGATGAAAATGCACTAACCTAAGATGCAAATGCGCTAACCTAGGATGCAAAAGCATTGTCAGAATTCACAAATGCGTGAATCTGCATTACAAATGCGTTAATTTTTCTTTTGTGAGATTTTTAAAGGTATATGCGAGGTCCATGAGCCCCACGGTGGGCGCCAAAATGTGTCCTTGAATTTCATCCTCAGAATGCTACCTGCAACAAGTTAGTTTCACAAAATACAAATGGAAATTCTATAGGAAATCCAAACTCAACCAATGAAACTACATGAAATACATATGAAATAAAAATACTAATATTACTTTCATGGTTTATGTCTCATTGTGTCCTAACTCCATTGTTCCTAGTTGCAGATAGTGTGTTCTCAGACAATGCACTGATAGCTTCCAAGATGGCATATGAAGAATACACTGATAACTGATAGTTAACTGATACTATGATATGCAATGCTACATGATTATGTTAAAATGATTATGCTAAAAAGCTAATTGATATCTTCTTCAAGATTAAAACTCATGGATGCATAAGTTTTACAAATAATTTGCTTGAAAATGCACTTGAAGTCTAACTCTCTCTCAATTGAAGCTCTTGATTTTATAGATTTTGAGAGGATGAGATGATGTGGCTTAGATCAACGGTCATGATCAGATCTACAGATTTGGATGGTTGTGAGAAAATGTCAAGGTTGAGAGAAAGGGGGTAGGAGAAGACAAGTGTCACTCATCTCACCTTGACTGAGTTGCTGACTAAGGGAATCTAGGGATGGTTGGAGAAGATTTAGGCATGGTAGGACAAGTGGACTCAAGTCCTTCCTAAGATGTAGGGATGTTGGAGAGAATATAGGAGAAGGTTATGAAATATGTGTACGTACACAATATTCATTAAATTTGGAGGTTGAAGATAAATGATGAATTAATATTTAAGAAATATTAACTTCCTTAGCCACATGTTTGATGAGTTGGCAAAGGGAAGCTGAAGTGGAGATGGAAGGTGAGTTGAAAAAGGGATTTAAATAATTTAAGAAATTATCTAATATTTGAGACTATAGGATAGGAGAATAACTATTAAATATTAGATATCTAATTGATTGAAGGAGATAATTAAATATTAGATATTTAATTAACTTGGTTAAAAAGATAATTAAATATTAGATATTTAATTAATTAGAAGAATATGATAGATGAATTAATTAATAAATTATTTCAATTAAATTAATTAATAGAAAGACACGAAATTGATTAATTTAATAGAAGAATAATTATTAAATAAATATAAAATATCACTCATAGCCATTTTTATGTGTATACAATTACCTTTTGTTGGTGTAAATAATTATTCATCATGGATATTATTACACTTTACTTAAGTTTGCTTAGGAAATGCATTTCATAGTAGTTTGGATATGAGACACTTGGGTGTTTGTGCCACATTGGGATAGTGTGTGTAGGATAATTTCCACCTTTTATGGTGTTGATCTTATTGTTACACTCCACATTCAGTGGGTGATTCACCTCATGTGAAATATTATATTGTTTCTCCTACCTACCCACACCTATTTCCTACCTACCCTTGTTTTCTTATTGAGCCACATGTCATGTTTGTGTGCTCACATATCCATATAGCCTTGCCTATATAAGCATACTCATATTCATTGTATGTAACAAATGATTGATGATCCAGTTGATTAGTATTTTCTCTTGATAGAATACAGTTTATTTCTATCATCTATTTTGTTCTCTCTTATTTGTGCTTTCCATTGCCTCTAGATCTTGGCAAAATATCACATGGTATCAGAGCCATTAGAGTGCCATTGGTTTGCCAATACAAAGAAATTTGGGGTTTTGCATTTTGGAGCTTTCTATTGCAGGTTATTATTGGAGCTTGTTGGGTCAAATATGAGGTCACCATTGGATTGGGGAGGTTTGAGAAATTAAGAATCGCTTTTTGTTTCGTCCAAATCCGACATCCGAAACCAAATCTAGAGTTGTTTGAAGGTGGAGGGTGGTGACTTGTCCTGACACCGATTTGTAATTTTGGAGCATTTTTTGCCAAGTCTGTCATTGCCATTGTGCTCAAAAGGCCCCAAAACCCCAAGATCGACTATCATTTCATCGAAATCGGTCTCCGTTACCCCGAGTTGAAAAAATCTCCCCTCTTGGCCTGTCGTACGAACTTGCAGGTACAGTCTGAATTTTTTTTTAATTTTTTAATTTTCCATTTTTTATCTTTTCAGAAAATTTTAAAATAAAAAAAATAAAAGTCAAAATTTTCTTTTAAAAAGGAGGGGGGGACTTTTTTTTGTTTTCCTTTTTTAAAAAAAAAGGAGAGGCAAATTTTTTTGGGGGTACCGCAATGTACCTGCGGTCTCGTAGGCACTACCCCGTAGTGTACCTGTGGTTCCGTAGGCACTGCGGGTAACCGCAGGCACTGCAGCCCCGCAGTGTACCTAGGGGTAACCGCAAGCTCTACTCGCAGGCTCTGTGGCCCCGCAGTGTACCTGCGGGTGTCCGTAGGCACTGCGGTCCCACAGTGTACCTGCGGTGGTCCCACAGTACACTGCGAGCCCCTCCCCGCATGGGGGGGTAATTATTAATTTTTCTTTTTAATTATTTTATTTTAAAAAAAAATTATAAAATAAAAAAATTCCTTTTTTCTTATTTAGTTTTAAAAACACAAACATCATTTAATAAGTCAAATTGGGAACACTTTTTTTCTTGTCACTTCATACCTATCTTGCAGTGCTTCCAACCGGCAGTCAAGGTGGGGGGGGGGTTTATTTGCTCCTTTATATCTCTTGGCCACATCCCAATCGGAGGCGTCTTTTTCTGCAATATTCTACAAGGCTTCTTGGTGGCATCATCTTCATGTTTCCAGATTTACACTATCATGTTGTATGCTCTTGCATGAGCAA
The DNA here is from genome assembly GCF_030272615.1 of Cryptomeria japonica. Lineage (NCBI taxonomy): Eukaryota > Viridiplantae > Streptophyta > Pinopsida > Cupressales > Cupressaceae > Cryptomeria > Cryptomeria japonica. The sequence continues at coordinate 690,535,173 of NC_081407.1, forward strand.
TGTTGTACTCACACTATCATAAAGTGCCACACCTCTTTGTATCTTGTCATTGTTGACTATTTGATGCAATCCTCTTGTACATGTAGATTAGGAATATCTTGTGAGACTTGGTGCATGGCTCTAGTTGAGACTTAGATTGTACACATTTGTGCATGGCTCCCGTGAGACTTTGATTGTACCAGTATTTCTGCTATTTCTGAGTATCCAGATGATGCTCACAACAGGTTGTCTCCATGCCTGATCTTCATTTTGTTTCAGCGAGTCATTCATCGTCATCGACATGGTACCTAGTTTTGTCACACTTTGACACTATTGGTGCAACATAGGTTCTCTTTCTTCCTTATGGGGAGGTATTTTGGTCATCATTATTGGACCATCTTTGCAGGAGATTCGACATTGAGGGGGGGCTTCATGGTCTTTCTTCTCTCTTATGGGGGGGACATATTTTTTGTTCTTCTCATCATCATTGAGAGCATTGTGTGCTTTCATCATCTCTCTTTTGGGGGAGGGCTTTTTCCCATTGGGTTTTTTCTCTGTTTCCCCACTTTGTGAGAGATTTCATTACATTGGTTTGCATGCATTTGTACATGGGTACCTAACATGGCCTAGTAGTCGAGACCCATCTTGCATTGCTTAGTTGCATTGTAGACTTAAGTGCATTTCCCTAAGTTGCACTTAAGGAGGGGTGTTGGTGTAAATAATTATTCATCATGGATATTATTACACTTTACTTAAGTTTACTTAGGAAATGCATTTCATAGTAGTTTTGGTATGAGACACTTGGGTGTTTGTGCCACATAGGGATAGTGTGTGTCAAAGAATTTCCACCTTTTATGGTGTTGATCTTGTTGTTACACTCCACATTCAATGGGTGATCCACCTCATGTGGAATATTTTATTGTTTCTCCTACCTACCCACACCTATTTCCTACCTACCCTTGTTTCTTATTGAGCCACATGTCATGTTTGTGTGCTCACGTATCCATATAGCCTTGCCTATATAAGCAGGCTCACATTCATTGTATGTAACAAATGATTGATGATCCAGTTAATCAGTATTTTCTCTTGATAGAATACAGTTTATTTCTATCATCTATTTTGTTCTCTCTTATTTGTGCTTTCCATTGCCTCTAGGTCTTGGCAAAATCTCACACCTTTTCCTAACTTCGAGTAGATGCATTCACTGGTTTTGCAGGTGCTTTGTCTTTAACAATGATGACATTCACTAAATTGTCATATGTGTAGGTATAGTTTACCTTTTCTTTTCCTTTGTCATTTGGTGGATTGGATGGTCCACCCTTTTCACAATTGGGGAGTGGAGTTTTGAATGCCAAGTCTGATTCATTCATTTTATAACCATCCACTGTGATAACCTCATTATTAGTCAAGTCCTGAATGATATGTTTTAGTCTTTGACAATCATTTGTTTGGTGTCCTTTATTTTTATAGTCACGTAAATCTGTCCATTTTAATTAAATGAATATTTGTTATTTATTTGATTAAAAATCCACTAGCCAATAGTTAATTAAATTAAAATTTAATTAATTCATTTTCAAATATTCTCATATTAATTAAATAAATTTTTCAATTTATTTAATTAATTCATTAAACCAAAATCACAATCAATTAAATAAATAAATTCTATTTATTTCATTTAATCCCCTTTCCTCTTTTAAATAAATTAAATAAAACATTTATATAAATCATTAAATCCCCCCCACTTGCATTCTCCTAAAAATGCAACTTGCACCTATTTGTTGAAATAAATGAATTTTATTTTAATAAAAAACATATTTTCTCTCATACACCAAACCCACTTGCAATCTTAATCCCCTTCTAGATTCTTCTAACCCCTTCCTAATTAGCCTAATCCATCTCCTAATTATTGTCACATTCCTAAGCAACTTGGAGTCACTTCTCAAAGACGTCAAAGTCTTTGAAAAGCATTAAATGTTTTATGTGTCCAACAAGCTAGCCTTTAAAGTCTTCCAAACCACTTATGGCTCTTACATGACCATTAATGGTTAAATCCACTTGCACCCATGGTTAGGGACTTTGACCCCTAACTCAACCCTCATGTAACCCATGTGTCTCCTCAGGCATTTATTGCTTTGACCATGGTTATCCCTTTAACCTTTGCACAAAAGTTTATCCATTGGATAAAAGCATTATTTTTTTAAAAATGAATTTATTCACTCAACCCAACCTTAACCTTAACTCCCAAGTTAACTCTCAGGTCATGTCAAACATTTAATGCTTATTCCCTCTCCTCTCAACTCATCTCATATTGACACTTGCCATCTTGGTATTGGGTTGAAAGTCCTCACATGGATTGAATATCATTCAATCTTGACCCTTGTTGAGATTACTCAATCTCAACCATCCATTGCTCCATTTTACCTATAAATAGAGCTCATTTCTTCATAATCCAGATCCTAAAAACTTGTATGCATTTACATTATAGTGAATTTTAGAGAAAGAGCATTTAGCATAAATAACATATATTGTCATTTTGGACTAAAATAAATCTTAGTTCATTTCATAGCATATCTAATTAGTTTTGTTCATATTTGCATGTCATTTTGAGAATAATCATTTGTCAGTCTTGAACCTTCATAAGGCATCCATAATGCAAAAAGCTACTAAGAGCTACATTAATTTGGAACTTGGAGAGGACAGGAACAAGGGAGAAGGAGTTACAAGCATGGTAGAAGGCATTCGGAGATGCCTTGTTGTGTTTGCTTTCATAGTTAAATACTTCATCATGTTTTTAATGTCTCTCTTGATATGCCTGCTTAGACTAGTTTTTGGTTGATTAACACTAACATTTATCTTTGTTTCTTATGTTCTTATGTGTTATACGACCACAAGTTTTAGTCTAACATTGTCCATTTTTGCAGAGCATCATTTGGTGAACCCGATGTGAATCGAACACACAACTTTTTGAAAAAAACTAACTTGTTTGACTATTTTTCTTGACACAGGTCGCGCTTCGACGCTTTTTTTCACACTTTAGCGCTATCGTTATTTGGTCTTCTAGCGCTTTTATTTCTACAATAGCGCTATTGTCCAAAATTTAGCACTTTTGTCTATAATCTAGTGCTTTTGTCCCTTAATTAGCGCTTTTGTTCCTGTATTAGCACGTTTGTCTTTCGGTCTAAATATTTTTCTTTTGGCGCTTGTGTACTTAGTCTCGCACTTTTGTGTTAAGTAGCGTTTTTGTTCTCACATAGAGTAGCGCTATTGTAACAGAGCGTTGTAAAAACATACCGTGTAACCGAAAATCAAAATTTAGGCTTGTGGAAGCCCACCTAGACTGCATTTTATTTTTTTAACTTGTTTGATTATTTGTGCAGGCTGGAGGAGTTTAGAGTAGAAACTAGTTGCATTTATTTCTTTAACTTTGCTTTTCAAAGTTGGATAAAATGAATTCATCTTCTTTTTTGGCTTAAATATTAAACTCACAATTCATTTTTGGGTTATTAAAAAGAAGAACACCTTTTATTTGGGCTTAAAATGAACTTTATTTGTCCAGGTTAAAAAGAACAACAAACTCAAAATCCCACAAATTTACTTTCATTACAAGTTAGGAAACACTTTATTTTGGTGCTTAAAACAAAACAAATCTCATTTCTTGCATCAAACTTAAGGAAACTCACAATCAACACTTCAATGTTTGTGCAAGTAAAAAGAACAATCAACTTGTCAAAGTTTTCATGTTTCAAAGCAATTTACTTCATGCATACGTGTTTCAATTTCAGTTGACCAGGATTTCAATTTCCTAGTTTACTCAACATATTGTCTTTGAAGTTAAAAAGAACACCATGGTTGTTGGAGCAACATCTCCAAATAGTTAGATCACCATTACAATGACAAGTTAAAAAGAACAAGTGTATTTTATGTTTGGCACACTTGTGCAAAAGAGTTTTGTCGAGTGGTCCTACTTTTAACACACACTATCCTCTCCCTTGGCTTTCGTGGTCCTAGGTGCAAGAGAAAAGTGTTAGTAACACTCAATTTTTATCTTTTTAAGAGAGGTCTATCAAGAGACACATCACTCTTGGGAACGACCTCGCGCGGTAAATCCTTTGAGCCGCTATAGAAATCAGGTGAGAGCAAAAGTTGTAGCCTTGGGTATAGTTGTTCCTACAGTGTAACTTGTTGAAAGGACAAATGGGCCCCACCACAAGTTACAAGGCTCTTGAGCGAGTCACTGCAGAATGAACTTATGTCCAAAAACATTGAAAATTACTAAACACCTTTAAGTAGTAGCCCACTCATTCTATTGATTGAGGATATTTGTGATAAATTCAGTGCAAGAGCATAGAAGGTTTTGCTCCCAAGATACTAACCATACATATTTCTTTAAGTAGAAACATAGCTTTTTGAAAGGTTACTTGTAGCCCGATAAAAGTGGTGACTCCCCTATCATAGGGATCATCTATTTGTTATGCTCATGCAAGACTTAGTATATCACATCCTTACTTGCCATGGTGGGATTCATAAGGTATGTAGTACCAAAGTTGAAGAAATATCAAGATGTGGGTTGAAATTATCGCAACTGGCCATTTGACCTTAGGGATAAAGAGTGTTTGAAGTGTTTTTTCGTTTTGAGTCAAGACCTCTGCAAATTGAGCCGACTTCAGGCTTTGGAAACACTTAAAATACATTTGAAGGAAAGGGTCATAAAAAGTTCAAAGGATTGGGTTGATCTAGACCCACACCTATTTGTGCCTTTTGAGGCAACATTCTTGTGTTTGTGTGTTTGCTTTGTTTTCTTGTCAAAGAAAAAAATCAAAACTCATTTCCAAAAATAAGTATTCATCCAACATAAACACTTTCAAAACACCAACCAAAAAAAAAATCAAAAGCAAAGAGTAAACAACAAAAGTATCAAACTATATGACCATTCTTCACATCTTGAGAAAGAAGAATCTTCATCAACATATCAACTTGAAGAAAAGACCATTGAACCTTCTTACATCACATGCATCTATACCTTCAAGGAAAATCAAATGAGTTTGATCAAGAGTCATTAAACCGCAAAGCTTTTACTCAATATAGAGCTTTGAGTTATCATCAAAATAAGGGAGGCAAGATCAATCCTGCCTTCTTTCTAGATATTTGTATCACATATAACTCAACTAGGGTAGAACCACCAACCCCTAAACAAGAAGATGAAGAGTTTGTTCCTTTTGTAACACAAAGTTTCTATTGAAGTTAACATTTCATCCATTTCCCCACATTCACATCTCATCAAATCCATTCCAACTCTCAAAACATCAAGAGGTTTTTGTCCTAAGTTCTCTTTCGATATTGCTTGAATCAAACACAATACATCACATTTTAGAGTGTTTCTACATCTAGGATAAATTCATCCTAAGAGGAATTTCTACGCAGGTTAAAACTAGTCTATGAGTGAATCTTCTCATTACTAGGTAGTTGAGTCTATAACACGTCTCAGATCTCTCTAAACCTTATCACATCAAACTTTGTCAATCAAACACAAACAATCAATTCAAGAAAGAGATTTGGTAACATCTACCTTTAGTGCTAGAGATCCATATGCAAAACACTTCACCAAACATCAATCTTTCATTCCATCACCAACTCATCATCATTTTCATCAAACTTCAACAAAAACTTATAAACAAAATGGCTCAAACCATATCAAGGTCTAGACAACAAGAAATTAAAGAGGAAGAGGAGGAAAATATCAATGAATTCCAAGAAGCCCTTGGAGGAAATCCAAATGATGAAAATCCAAGTACTCCTACTCTTGCGGCAATAGAAAGGGCACAACACATCCCTCTCTTTAATAGACTTTTTGACGAAATACTTAGGAGCAATGTTGATGCTCACTTTTTAAGACTTGCTCAAGAGGGAGCTAAACTACCCTCTAACTTTGATGTTGTACAACTAAAGCAAGCATCAGAATTCCAAAGTCGTAATGAGGATGAAAGAGGTCGAGATCACATCAGATATAACCTTCATCAAGGTAATCCCCCACCTCCTCCTCCTCTAAATGACATTGACATGTTGCGACAGCAAGTTGAGAATCTCACCCAACTTCATAGTGGTGTGAAAACTAATCAATTTTCACTTAATGACATTTGTCCCTATCCCTTTGATAGGAATCTTCATATGCCACCTTTTCCATGAGGGTTTGAAACACCCAAGTTCGAAAAGTATCGAGGAAAAGGAGATCCTTGCGATCATGTTAGAGAATTCCATTCAGCTTGCCTCGAAGTGGCATATGAGGACACATACCTCATGCGAATCTTTCCCCAAATTTTGGGAGGAACAACCACATCATGGTTTTCTAGACTACCAAGTGGCATTAGGACCTTCGAAGAAATAGTCCAGAAGTTCCTGGCACATTACTCATACAACATTGAACGTGATATCACCATGACTAATCTATGTAACACTAAGCAAAAACCAGGAGAGCTATTTTTAGTCTTTCTACAACGATGGCGTCAAATGTCTAGCAAACGTTCTCTTCAATTACCTGAACAAGAACTAATGAAAATACTTATTTTCAACTTAAACAACGAAATGGAATTTCACCTAAACGTAAAAGATACAAACTCCTTCAATGACATGATCACCAAAGGTTTAAAATGTGAACGGACTCTCATAAAAAAAGGGCTTATCAAGATATACAATGAGCCAAAGGATGGCCCTCACCCATGCTTCAATAGCAATAAGCCTAACTTCTAGAACAAAAACAAAAACGTCATCAATGCCAAGGTTGTGGATGCAAGAACTATCAAAAGTGCACAACCTGTGGTCCGATTTGCAGGATAGAACCCCCCACCCAAGAATAACACAGTTGCTCCTCCAAATCAAGGACGCAATATATCTCAAGAGGAACCCAGACAGCATCAGCAAAATTTTAAACCAAAACGAACATACACTCCCTTAGGGGAACCTATTGAAACGGTGTTACATCAGTTGGTTTCTCAAAATCTGGTGACCTTACCCAAAACATCAAATTACGAACCTCGGGTCAAACCTTCATGGTGGAGGGATATTGAACATTGCAATTTCCATCAAGGGAAAGGGCATAAGACAAGCAATTGTCATAGATTGAAAGACCTTATTCAAGATCTTATTGACCGAGGTGAGATTGAAATCGAAGGACGACCCAAAAACAACAAACAATGATCATCTCATGTTCAAAAATCCACTTCCATCACAAGATCAAAGGGGTCCTTCCACTTTAGGGTGAGACATAGATACCACTGATTATACACAAGCCACATATAATTACATTGTGAATCACCTATATGATGCTAGTGAACAAATTGCAACTATTACCATCAAAAATCCTAGCTCCACCTGTAATGTCATTACACGTCATGACAAGATTGCCATAAAAGTAGCTCCACAAGGCACCCCATCTATCCCAAAGCAAGTATAACCTTGTGGAACAGTTAGACAAAATGCTCACACTGATATCTATCGTAGAGCTATTGCGCCTATCCCCATCTCATAAAACAATCTTGGACCAAGCTCGCCAAGAGGCGTCAATCCCTGCAAACCTAAATACAGATCAGTTCCAAGCCATGGTTGGAAATCTAAGGTCATCACCTTGTCTCACTTTCTCTGAAAGTGACAATACATCCTTCCAACAACCTCATAATGCCTCACTCCATATTGAAGGGTTTATCAACCAACATAGGATCAAGTGAGTATTGATCGACAATGGAGCGGACCTGAATATCTGTACACTACAATTGGTCATAGCATTGGGATATGCAATTGAATCAGTGGATACTCGCAAGAAGATAACAATCAAAGCCTATGATGATGCAGAGTGTTCATCCAAAGGAGCAGTTGTGCTACCAATCCGAGTGAGCCTAGTGGTGAAGCACATCATCTGTCAAGTTCTGGACCTTCCTCTGCCATATAATTTATTATTAGGAAGACCTTGGATACATGCCATGCAAGTCGTTCCATCCACCTACCATCAGTGTAACAAGTTCCCTCATAATGGTGTAGAAATTTCAATTCTGGGAGATGCAAATCCCTTTGCATATTGTCACAATATAAATCATCAACCAGAGATAACCGTTCCCAACAAAAGAGAAGCTATCCCATCCACCTCATATATTAGTCCAGCCTCTCTTTCCAGTTCAAACACCACTATACCCAAGCAAGAGAAGCTCAAGATGAAAATAGAAGAGGAAGGTCCTGGGGAGTACAATTTAAGCCAACTCTTTTGTGTTGGACAAATGCCTACTTCTCCTAGAACTCATGGTAAACCTCAACAGTTACTTCAAGCACCACTAGTCAAGACAACATGCACTTTGACGCCTTTCATCCTTGAAAAGACTCAAGAAGAAGAGACTAGAGATGAGGACTTAGCGCAATGGATCTATAAAGATCCTATCACCACGAACATCCCACAAGCTAAGCTTCCCACAGATCAATATGGAAAAGGCCTTCTCATTATGCAAAGAATGGGTTATGATGGTCAGAGTGTGTTGGGACCTTGCAAGCAAGGATGACATGAGCCGCTGCAGCCAGAATTAAAGCCCAAAGACAATACTGGCTTAGGCTTTCAAAAGGAGATTCTTCCTAAACTCAGATTCAAAGGGAAACCTAGCAAACCTCTATATCAGCCTATCACAAACATAAAGAGGTCACCTTTAATTATATCAGCAGCACCGCACACCATAGCAACTGCCCCAATGAGACTAAAAATCCCATCAATAACATCCACAACACCAATCATCCCACCAATCAAACTAGCAGCAACACCGATATCAATAGCATCACTATCAATATCAGCATCCCCAGCAGTATCAACAACACTAGCAATTCTAGCAGAAGCAGCAGAGTCAACAACACCGATACTCCCTGTATCAGATTCACTGATTTGAATAATCCTTCCTGCAGCACCAATCATTCCGTCTATCCAAGTACATCAGTCGATCATACCTGCAATGTTTAAATCAAAGGATATTCCAGTATGGTATAGTAATAGGATACTAGAAAGTGACTCAAAGACTGACTCACATGAGTGGGAATTTGATTCAATACATCTAAATACTTCAGATGAGGAAGACGCATCACCCTCTCCACCTCACAAAGAAATCCTTGTTTATGAAGAAGTGTGGATTAAAACCTCTTGGGTTCCTAAATTGGAAACATCTTCCACAAACCCTACATCACATCCTACACCCGATTTTGACAGGAAGAGTACCATCAACGACCTTCACCACAATGTCTTGACCCTCACTGACACATCTAACAAACTTAACCTGATCAATGAGGTAATGCCCATTATCCATCCTAAACTCATCGAATGGAACCAACCTAACCCCCCATGCCTTGACCACTTCCAAAACGATGAGGTGATCATTGACTTCTTCGAACTACGGGATAACATACCAAGTGGGGATCACAAAGTTGGATTTACCATAGAACTTAATAGCGCAACATAATTTGGGGTGGATGCCAAACCTTTCAGCTACAAAAATATAACAATAAAACATGGATCTTCCAATGAAAACCACACTGTGGCACTATTTGATCCCACAAAAGTAAAAAGAAAGAGTGTATCCAATGGTGAAAACCTCTCTGAGGCGCCTGAGGATGAAAGGTTTGACATCCTCCCCTCTAGTACATAGCAGGAATGATAAAAAATTCTCATCAAGGAAACAAAAGAATACAACGTGGGGACTTTTGAGACTCCTCACCACATACATCTGACATCTCTTTTAACTCTAGAGGAAAAACCTAAGTTTGTTGAATTCTTCAAAAAGTGTCAGATCAACTTTGCATGGTCATATGCAGATATGCCTGGTCTTGATCCTGATTTAGTCATGCATCACCTCACTGTAGTAGAAGGAGCTAAGCCTGTCAACCAGAAGCTTCGCAAGATGCATCCCTAGATTGCAGTATTAGTCAAAGCAGAACTTAAGAAATTCCTGGATGTTGGTTTCATTAGACCAATTGATTATGCAGATTGGATCTCCAATATTGTCCCTGTCGGCAAACCAAATGGGGGCATTTGTATCTGTATTGACTTCAGAGATCTGAACAAGGCATGCCCTAAAGATGACTTTCCCCTACCAAACATTGACATCATAGTGGACCTAACAGCAGGACATGCCATTCTTTCTCTCATGGATGGATTTTCTGGGTACAACTAGATAAAGATCACACTAGAGGATCAACATAAGACGGCCTTCATATATCCATGGGGAACATACTGCTGGAATGTAATGCCTTTCGGTCTTAAGAACGCAGGAGCGACCTATCAACGAGCAATGACCACCATCTTCCATGATCTGATGCATACTATAATGGAAGATTATGTTGATGACTTACTAGTGAAATCACTAACAAGAGAAGGTCATCTAGAAATAATAGAGAAATATTTGACAGATTGGAATAATATAATGTTCAACTCAACCCAAAGAAATGTGTCTTTGGAGTAACCTCAGGGAAGCTTCTAGGATACATTGTCTCAAGCAAAGGTGTTGAGGTCGATCCTGCAAAGGTCAAAGCAATCATGGACATGCCACCTCCAAAGAACATCAGTCAACTAAGGACATTACAAGGGCAACTACAGTCCATCCGAAGATTCATTGCACAACTAGCAGATAAGTGCCATCCTTTTACACATCTGTTACACAAAAACATCCACTTTCAATGGGATACTAGATGCCAGCAAGCATTCCAGATGCTTAAAGACTATCTCATGAATACACCATTGTTGATCCCACCAGATCTGAACAAACCTCTACTGCTCTATATTTCAACAACAAATACAACATTGGGAGTACTACTGGCTCAACACAATGCAGAAGGAAAAGAGTGTGTTGTTTACTACATCTACATCTCTCGCACACTGGTTGGCTATGAACTCAATTACACACCTATTGAGCAAGCTTGCCTAGTAGTAATCTTGGTAGCTACTAAACTGAGGCACTATCTATTAACACATAAAGTACAACTCATTGCTAAGATCGATCCACTAAAGTACTTACTCAGCAAAGCAGCATTGACATGCCGCTTGGCCAAATGGGTGATGATTCTAAGTGAATTTGACAACGAATATGTGGACCATAAGGCTATCAAGGGTCAAGTTATTGCAGATTAGTTGGCTGATGCTCCCCTCATAGGCGATCATCCTCTCATTTCCATTTTTCCAAATGAAGAGATATTCATGATCATGACAGCACAACCCGGAAACTATACTTTGATGGTTCATACACTAGGCATGGCTCGGAAGCAGGTATCCTGTTTATCACACCTCAAGGTGACAGCATCCTGAAGTCCTACAGGCTCACATTTCCATGCACAAACAACATAGCTGAGTATGAAGCCTTGATTACAGGACTCAGACTAGCCATACAATGGAAATTGAAAGAGCTACAAATATATGGCGACTCCCAACTGGTCATCCGACAAGTAACAGATGAATATCAGACCAAGGATGACAAACTCATGCTGTACAAGCAAAACTCATGCTGTACAAGCAAATGGTGGACAGTTTAAAAGCATCATTCACTACTGTCACCTTTGAGCAGATACCCAGAGATCAGAATTGAGCTGCTGACGCTATGTCTACCATTGCATCTCTCCTAGATCTTCCACAAAATTCAACACGCTACGAGTTCTTGGTCGAACAGCTTTGGATTTCCGCTAATGATATCCCCAAATTTGAGATGATATGTCGCCTTGTCGGTTCTAAATCCCCATGGTATGGTGAGCTCTACACCTATCTCCATGATCACACACTTCCTCCTAACCAATCAAATAACCAATGTAAAACCTTCATTTGCCAAACCACTTGATATACCATTATTGTTGAAACCCTATACCGACGCAGTCTTGATGGTACTCTCCTTCGATGTCTGGAACATGATGAGATAAAAAAGGCCTTGGAAGAGGTACATGAAGGAATTTGTGGAACTCATGCAAGCGGTTCGTCACTAGCCAAGAAACTCATGCACACTAGATACTATTGGTCGTCCATGGAAAAAAACTCCTACTATTTTGTTAGAAAGTGCAAGAAATGCCAAGTTCATGGAGACCTGATACATGCACCAGCACAGGAATTGCAATCCATCACAACACCATGGCCTTTTTGTTAATGGGGACTTAACCTTGTGGGTAAAATCCATCCATCTTCATCCAACGACCACAAACTCATTATTACCGCCACCAAATACTTCACAAAGTGGATCGAAGCTATTCCACTTACCCAAGTCACCGACAAACAGATCGCCTCATTCATCCTTAATTACATCATCTCCCGGTATGGTGTACCCATGTCCATCATCATAGATAACGGTCTCCTTTCATAAATCACGATGTCTGTGAGCTCTGTGAGAAGTTTCATATCCAAGACCGCTTTTCCACTCCCTATTACCCACAAGGCAATGGTCAGGACGAAGCATCAAACAAGAACATATTAAGAATCCTCAAGAGGACAGTAAATGATTCCAGTCGTGATTGGCATGTTCAATTATATCTAGGACTATGAGCATATCGAACTAGCATTTGAACCCCTACAGGCGCAACTCCCTACTCACTGGTCTATGGTCCAGAAGCTATCCTTCCTATTGAGGTCGATATACCATCTCTACGGGTTTCCTTGCATAATCTCATAGATGACGAAGCCTACAGAGTATCACGTCTTCAGGACTTAGAGCTACTTGATGAGAAGCGACAAGCTGCATACAACCACCTCAAAGCTTATCAGCAGTGCATGAGCAGAAGCTATAATCATCGAGTTAGACCTCGCACATTTTAGGTAGGTGATCTTGTTCTTCGAGAGAATCCTTGTAAACAACCCAGCCAAGAACATCAAGGATAGTTTGAATCAAACTAGTTGGGTCCATATGTTATCACTATTGTATTTGGGTCTAGGGCATATCAGTTGGCTACTTCAAAAGGAGAACCGCTAGCAGATTCGATCAACAACATGCATCTCAAACGATTTTATACCTAAGCTTTCCAAAGCATCAGGCTCCCATACATACTGAAAAAACACCAAAAACATTCAGATAAATGCCCTGAAGAAAATACAAAAAGAATCAAAATAGTAAAGAAAAATCATGCATCCAAATGGTGAACAACCACTCTGGTGGCACCTTGGGTAAGTGCGATGGTGAAAACCTAGCAAATAGGTGCCACTCGTAAAGGCTATGGCTCCATTGTCTTTCAGACTTGTTGTGATCACATTCATTTCATCCATTCATCCATCCATCCAAACCATGACTTGTTATTGATCTGCAATCAAGGATAGTACTTCATGCGTCTTGCATCCCAATTTTTCATAGTGACATCTAACTGGGGGCAATGCCCTTAACCTATTGATGGAAGTGGATTCTATATTACTTGTGATTCATTGAATTCTTCATTCAAATTGTCTCATAAAATACCAAAAACATTCAAAACAATCACAAAATACAAAAAACATTCAAAACAATCACAAAATATCAAAAACATTCAAAAACACTCACAAAATTCAATCAAAAACATGGCAACACTTTGTATATACGCATCCAAGCAGATACCAAACAAACATTATGAAATACTCAAACGATGACAACATATCATATCAACCAAACAATCAACATCGACACACAAACTATCTTAACAAGGATGCATCCTTCCTTACCAAAACAAAGACAAGATGACATTTTCTTTGACAAGAAAATTTTGTTTAAGCTATCAAATACTTGGTTGATTTGTAGGTTATTTATTCATTTATATCAGGTTCCTACGCTACTCTGAGATATCCACAAGTGATTAGAGTGGTTGGGATGGTTCCTAAGTATCATTTTGTTTGTTTATATTCTGTGATTTATTCCAATGAAGTTCTGGGGCATGTACTAATGGTGTCTACGTGGGAAGTTCACTAAGCTACGTGATCTTATGCAAAATACAGTTATGGATCACTACGGCTTGCTGACTACATCGTATACCTCGACCATATGAGCATGAACCATTATGGAGGGTCCATATTCTTTATTCTTTATTTATGATGTTTGTTTGCAGGTACAATGCTCCATCCTTGGTTTCTACTACCATGCTCAATGATGAAAATAAAGCACTATGGATCGTCATTCCATCTCATCTGTATATATTGCATTCTGTTGGATTCCATCCATCCATACATTCATAAATAGCTACATATCATTCATACATAGTAATGACAATGGGTGCATGTTCTATTTCGCTCTTCTTCCATAGGAATAGGTCCTCCATATCTTCTATCTAACATTGAATCCACCCCCTCACCCTCCCTATCTTGATCATCAACATCATCATAATCCCTTCATCATTTCCAATCAACTCAATCAAGCCACATTCATCACCATCCATCTCTAATAGGAGGGGTTGTGTTTCCCATCCTCAGTCATCCCAATCAAGCAAGTTACTCTATCTGCATAGGTACATTGACTCACGCACACCTAGACTATCAACAGATACTCTGATCAAGTATCTTCGGGTCTCAACAGGTAATCGATTATGGCAAACCTAGACTACAACAGGTATTTATCATAATGACCTAGTCTCAACGGGGTTGTTATGATTCACCACAACCATCCATCCCATGCTCACACTATCAATTGATCAACCAATACAACACAATCACAATGGACAATTATATCAATTCTCTAAGTCTCAACGAGTATTTTGCTTCATATACCTTGACTTCATTGGGAAATTACATCAATTGTCTAAGTCACATCAGGTCACTTTGATTCACTTACTTGGACTTTATCCTGTCCAAGCGACCAACTAACATCAACTGTCATGCTTTGACTCAACCGGGGAAATTTAACCTATTTCACCAGATTGTCCAACCGATTTTGATCAATTGTACAGTATCAATCAAAAGCACACACCACATTTTCACCGTATCTCCTGCATGACCTAAGGGTACTCACTGGCTTGTCATTTCTCCACATTCACTCCAATTTCTTCCATTCTTTTACCATCTCAAAGAGGGGCAAAAAATTTCTTCTACCACCCCGCTAATTTTCATTCTTTTTCGAGAGATCACCCGATTTTTCGAAATTTTTTGGCCCATCTCTCGAGAGGGCATACCACCCATTAAATTAACATTTTATGGGGCATATTTCTTCACACCTATTTTTCTTTCTTTGAAACGATGCTCAAAACCACACCGTCTCAAAGAGGGGCAAATGTAGTCACATATATCTGTCCATTTTAATTAAATGAATATTTGCTATTTATTTGATTAAAAATCCACTAGCCAACAGTTAATTAAATTAACATTTAATTAATTCATCTTCAAATATTCTCCTATTAATTAAATTAAATAAATTATTTAATTTATTTAATTCATTCATTAAACCAAAATCACAATCAATTAAATAAATAAATTCTATTTATTTCATTTAATCCCCTTTCCTCTTTTAAATAAAACATTTATTTAAATCATTAAATCCCCCCCACTTGCATTCTCCTAAAAATGCAACTTGCACCTATTTGTTGAAATAAATGAATTTTATTTCAATAAAAATCTTATTTTCTCTCACACACCAAACCCACTTGCAATCCTAATCCCCTTCCAGATTCTTCTAACCCCTTCCTAATTAGCCTAATCTATCCCCTAATTATTGTCACATACCTAAGCAACTTGGAGTCACTTCTCAAAGACTTCAAAGTCTTTGAAAAGCATTAAATGCTTTATGTGTCCAACAAGCTAGCCTTTAAAGTCTTCCAAACCACTTATGGCTCTTACATGACCATTAATGGTTAAATCCACTTGCACCCATGGTTAGGGACTTTGACCCCTAACTCAACCCTCGTGTAACCCATGTGTCTCCTCAAGCATTTATTGCTTTGACCATGGTTATCCCTTTAACCTTTGCACAAAAGTTTATCCATTGGATAAAAGCATTATTATTTGAAAAATGAATTTATTCACTCAACCCAACCTTAACCTTAACTCCCAAGTTAACTCTTAGGTAATGTCAAGCATTTGATATCATTCAATCCTGACCCTTGTTGAGATTACTCAATCTCAACCATCCATTGCTCCATTTTACCTATAAATAAAGCTCATTTCTTCATAAACCAGATCTTGAAAACTTGTATGCCTTTACATAATAGTGAATTTTAGAGAAAGAGCATTTAGCATAAATAACATATATTGTCATTTTGGACGAAAATAAATCTTAGTTCATTTCATAGCATATCTAATTAGTTTTGTTCACATTTGCATATCATTTTGAGAACAAACATTTGTCAATCTTGAACCTCCATTAGGCATTCATAGTGCAAAAAGTTGCAGAGAGATACACTAATTTGGAACTTGGAGAGGAGAGGAACAAGGGAGAAGGAGTTACGAGCATGGTAGAAGGCATTTTGAGATGCCTTGTTGTGTTTGCTTTCATAGTTAAATACTTCATCATGTTTTTAGTGTCTCTCTTCATATGCCTACTTAGACTAGTTTTGGTTGATTAACACTAACATTTATCTTTGTTTCTTGTGTTCTTATGTGTTATACGACCACAGGTTTTAGTCTAACATTGTCCATTTTTGCAGAGCATTAGTTTCTATAAAAATCACAAAAATGATTGTCATTCCACCAACTTGGTTGACCTTAGGTTCGAAATCTCTCGCTTCTGGTAATGTGATTAACTTGTTTGCAAGAAGTGTTTTTAGAGTTGATTCCAATGGTTCCCCAATGTTTGTAATTTTTTTGTAGGGGTTGGAATAAAATGGATTTGGTTTAGTATTCTCTTGATCGTTTACTGGTATTCGACTTGAGAGATTGAAAATGGGTTGTTGTGGTTTAGCATCGTTGTTATGAGATACTCCTTCATTGGCAACATTTATGTTCTTCGTCCAAAATTTTGGTTTATCATTGTTGATATTATTACCATTGTTGTTGTTATGATTCTTGGTGTTGTAATAGTTAGAGGAATTGTAGAGTTTTAATTCTCTTTTCTTGACCATAGCGTCTTCTTTTTTCAAACCGTTTTCAATCATTTTTGCAAAACTAGGAGGACATTGCAGTTTTAGTCTATAACTCATTTCACTAGTAAGATTATCAATGAATATGTCCATTTTCTCTTGATCTGGTACATCTCTAGGATACCTATTAAACAATAGTCTCCATCGCTGAAAAAGACCATGAAAGGTTCCCCATTCTTTTGCTTGATTTTGCATAGGTCTAGCATTGTTATCTCACTTTTTATGTTGCAGGAGTATTGTGAGATGAATTTGTTCACAAGTTCTTCAAAAGATTTAATCCCAAATAGCAATTTGGAGAACCATTCCAATGATTTCCCAATTAAGCTTCTAGGAAATAAATGCGTCAGATAGGTTTCATTGTGTGCAAATTCCATACTCAGTGCAAAATTCTCTGATATGATCTTGACGATCAGATATTCTATCATATTTATCATATTTTGGGATTTCACAATGTTGTGGGAATGGTATCATGTTCAAACTCCTATCAAAAGGATATGGATAGATGACCTCCAATGAATACTTCTTGGAACTTGTTTCATCCTGCATATCTTGTATTTGTTGAGTGAGAGTCAAAAGAGGATTATCAACACGGGTTCTCCTTATATCCTCATAAGTTATTTTGTCACCACGCTTCCTTATTGTTTCATCTTGGTTCCTTGTATTATCTTGGTCTCTTCTTGTTCTATCTCCTCTTGTTTCTTCTCTATCTCTTCTTGTTTCTTCATGGTTTACCCGATTCAAGTCATCATCGTTGGGATCATCAGTGTTTTGATTATGAATTGTTTCACCATCTTGTTTCAAACTTTCCATGTTAAAACCTTGTGGCAATTTTGCTCCTAAATTTGCCAACATTAGGAAATATTTTTGCTTTTCTTTTTCCAAGATTTTTTCCATTAGTTTGTCAAATCTGGAAACTTGTTCAAGGTCTCTAAAGGTATTATTAAATTCTTCTTCACCAACATCTGTGTATCTAGATTGACGAAACATTGCATTTTCTTCTTCCATTTGTTTTTGTTGTCTTCTCAATTGCTTGTGTTGAGCTCTAGTCCAAACTGGCATATGATCAATTTGAAACTTCCCAAGTTTTGATTTTCTAGATGTTACTCAATAGGTGATCAATTGTTTAGGCAAATAAGCTAAGTTGATTCTGCCACCTCTATTGGTACATTGAGATAAAGCATCTCTTTGTTGAAAAGCACATGATTGTAAGGTTTCTTCTTCAAATTTCGTTCCACAACCACGCAAATAGTTACGAAAATAGTATAAGAATATGTGACGCTTCAACAAAATTTTGCGATTTATGTATAGAAACCTTCTCTTTTTCAAGAGTGTTTTATAACTAAGTTTCCTCTTCTTGAGATGACACGAAATGGTCATACAAGCATGTAATGGTTGACAATTTTTTGATCCCAATGTGAGTGTAAGTTTTTTATGAAATTTTGATAATACTAAGTTCAAGGTGAAACAATATATCCAAGACAATGAATAATGTTAATCTGATATTAAAGTTTTGTGATGAAGGATGATGTATCATGTTGAGAAACAATGTTTAAAAGATCAAGTTTATCAAGAAAAAGTGTTTTGTGCACATGAGATATTGGATCTAAAACTTGTTAAAGGTGAATACTTGTGATAACCTTAGGTGTGATCTATTGTTTTGGGCGAGTTGCTCAAGAAACTTATCTATTTGACCAATTGCAAAATTTGTGAAAGTTGAAATGGATTCTTCTCGAAAATGGGTATCCAGCATTGTTTTCAAAATTTTGAGTTGATAAGGGGAAGTGTTCTCTATTGTGGATGCGCTAGAACAAATGTACTACAGAAATGTGTGAATGTGCTATCAAATGTGACAAATGCACTACATTGTTGTGCAAATGCATTGTTCTGTGCTTCAAAAGCACTATTTTATGTTGCAAATGTGATGTTTTGTGATGTAAATGCGCTATCAGATAGTGTATATGCATGACTCTGTTGTTTAAATGCGCTATTTTGTCATGTAAATGCACTGTCAAAGTTTATAAAAGCTCTACTCTGTGTTGTGAATGAGTGACTCTATGGTTTTCCAACAAGTTTTGAGTTTTTCACCAGGATGATTGTTTTTTGCTTTGATTTGAAAAGGTAATGCAAGCACATCAGACACAATGTTTTGAAAGCAAAAATGCATAGGCAAGTACAATTCCTATGGTAGGCCAAGACAATAGTTGTCAAATCTCACGTGGGTTTCCCTGAGGCTACGTTATTCAAAGGGGATACTTAGATACTTGACCTCATTGGCTCCACCCTCGACACTCACTTCTCCAGGGCAACCAAGAACCAATTCCCATGACAACTCCTCATGGCAAACTTTGTGTCTCTGCTAAAAATTGTATGTATGTGAGCCACTTCAAAGGTCTAACCTCCTATGCCAACAACTAGAAGGATTTGAGCTTTTACACAAAAGAGTTTTTGGTCAAGGCATCCGATCAAGTGGCCATACATGCGACACCTTACGCTCTGTTAAGGAAGGCTCCCAACCTATAGAGGTTGTGCTCTATAGGGTTTTGTGATGGGAAAGTGAATGATGGAGAGATCAAGAGGAAAGCTTTTCTTCCCTCCGAGGAGAGATGAAATTTTCACTGCGGATTTCCCTTCAAACACTTTATCCACATTACATTAAAAGAGGGGGGGAAATTCACTAGATCCAATCTCTTAGCGAAGAGATTGAATACTAAATGAATTGATAATAGTGTTAAAATGGCAAGCTAGCCCCTCTTTTAGAATGGAAAATGGTTGAATTATGTGTTATGAGACTAAGTGTAAAAGTAGAAAAGAATTGATTATAACTTGAAATAGAAGCGTGGGATGAAGTTGTGCACCTAGATCTAGCTATAATATGTTGAGACAAGGACACCCTGCAAATTTGAGGAAAAGTTGTCGGGACCGTGTTGAAAGTGCACACGGTCCTTAAAAAAATCCACAAAATGAAAAGGGTTTTTTTGCCTTTGCAAATGGAGTCCAAATCTACAAACATAGTTGTGCACCTACAACCTACACACAAGAAAGAGAGGGAAAGGGGTTGGGATTGCGGGTTTTCCTTTAGGTCAAACCCCAGTTTTGGAATTAACCAAATGATGAGAGAAAGTACTTGCAAGTAAATGTAAATGAAAGACTGAAATGTAATTCAACTCAAGAGAGATTGTAGATAGAAATGTAGTTAGATTTTCTTGTATGGAATTGAATGTTGAAAGGGATATCCTCTTCAATGGTTGAATCCTTGACTTGAGTGCAACACCTAGCCTTGAAGGGAGACTTGAGAATTCTCGATGTTGGAAAGGAATGTATGAATGCTTGATTACTTGAACTTATAATCGATGAAAACTTCCAACTTTTGACTTATGCAAATGGGAAGGTAAATGGAACTTATATATTCGTCAATTAGGGTTAATTGACTGATTTTTCATCATAGGCTAACACAGGGAAAGTTATCCCACTTTAAGTGTAAAGTCCAATGCAAAGATAGGACAGAGGGGCCCCCAAAATAGGGTAGGGACAACACCCCTATCCTGCACTTATCTCAGGACAGGAAGTAGGTTCAGGTAGTGTGGAGGGCAGAAAAAGTACAATTTCTGGGGATGAGAAAGTCTCGGGTCTTCGATCAGGATTGGGGATTCAAATCGCCAACGTGAAGACCCTAATGTGGTTGCAAATAGCAGGGGTCGCAATTTTATGACAATACATTTAGCCCCCACTTTAGCAGGAGTATAAGCGTACGCCAATACTATCAGTAAAGTAAAAGGAAACAAGATTGAAAGACTTCTACCATGTCAAGGAGGCAAGATGCGCCAAGCCCCCAGTGGACTAAGGATCTTACGACATCAATTGACAAATTAGAAGGGACGATCAAGAAGGGAAAACCATGACTGCAAGTAGCAAGGTTCCCCTCACTATGAGTCATGAAAAGATACCAAAATTATAAAGCAAAGTCGAGTTCACTAAATAACTTTAAGTATCAAGAAGGAAAATATGAGCAGAGTGTATGCCCCAACGTTAAAGCAATCGTGCACGCCTTATCGGGAGCGATTGCTTTAAGGTAGGATACACCCAAGAGAGAGAGAAGAAAGGCAGCACGTTATTGCAAGGATTTAGCCCCCATTCAAGGAATAAACCTAAGAATAATGAACAAAAAACACAAGGTAGTTTCACTTTCCATGGGGTCAGTATGTTGTATGATAACTCATGTATATCATATATGTATATGTTCATATAATAACTATCATTCCCCAAAGAAAGGACACTACCTTGGAAGAAAGGAAAATAGAGGATGTCTTTCGAGTCAACATGAAAGAGATGAAAAGAGATCTCAATGCCTTGCATCGTCCTCAAGTAGACATTAAGGGACAAATAGAATAATAGGGATACACTTAGAAGAATAGTCACAAAAGAGCAAGAGAGGAGAGAAGGAGAAGATCTGCAGTACTAATATTGCTAATCTAGCACGACATCTACCTCTCGATCTTGTTGATCACTATTTTGGGAAGGCGAGCAACATGCCAAAGGAGCGACATCGAGCATAGCAGATGGAGCTAACACAAGATCCAAACAAGGACTATGCTCATGGGCTAAGTCACTTTGTTCGATTCTAGGAGCTAGGATTAGGGTTTTTGAAAATTCAGTTGATAAATGCTTGTCCATGTTGATGTTGATGTTGATGTTGATGCAGGGTGAACTCACAATACTAGTTCCCACTTTTTGACCAACTTTGACACTTAGATGAATATTTTGAAAAAAACCTTCACTTTCTGACACTTATAACTTTTAAACCATTAAGAATTTGAAGATGATATAAACTAGTGATTTTTAACATCTTGTTTGTAGATTCTAAATATATTTTTTGCAAATTTGTTTGAATAAAATTTTATTGATTTTTCCATCTCCCTCAAAAAGTAGTTGTTCACAACAAACAACATTTTTTAAGAGTGATGTGTATCCCGAAATGCATAATTTTTTTTTTTATAAACGATAAAAAACCAATTCTTTTGAATTTTGGTTTGTAACATCAATACCCAGGGCATGCACTTGGTTTGATAGCGATATGTTGAATATTTTTTATTTTATTAGGTTTTGAATGTTGAATATTTTTTATTTTATTAAGTTTTGAAGTTCGACTAATTATAATTTGGATATAGGTGTACGTTTGAACACATAACTTGTTCTATATATATCAAAATTCAATTTTATTTTTTTTGTTAGAAAGAAAACACCAATACCTAGTGCATAGATATCTTTCAGATTTTTTTTGAATTAGTTTACTATTTTTCCCAATGCATTGAACAAAGAAGTTCATGTTCGGTAAAAAACCTACATTCATAAGAAATAAAATAAAAATATATTAATGAAATTAAATATATTAAAATTTATACTATTTGGAAAGCTTATAATAAGGACTAAATAAATTTTTTTTTAACTTTTAAATGAATTAATTTGACCCCCCAAAAGCTAATGTAAAATTGGTTTTTTATCAGCATTTGATAGATGCAAAGGAGACTCCATTGCAAGTATGATTTAGAAGTAGAGAGGTTCTATCCAATAAATTTTGATCTAAGAGCCTTTGATTTAACTCTCTTCAATTAATTACTTCAAATGGGACCTCTTAAATCTTAAATCATTATATTTTTTTAAAAATGTATGATTTCAACAAAAATTAGGACGTACCAAAAAGTGGGAACCAGCTTTGTGAGTTCACCTCACATAAACATATTCATAGTCACTATCAGAAGCATTAGAAGTTGTATTGCTATCATGAATAACATTTTCACTCATTTATTCATCAAGATTTATAGAAAGAGGAGAACGAACACGAATAGGAGTAAAACCATCACATGTTTTTTGCAATTTATGATTTGGACATGTAGGTTCAACATCTTGCTTAGGACAAAAGGGAATCATGTGAACTGTTGGAGTCTTGGGAGATTAAATAGTTTGAGGAACATCTTCACAAGATTGAGTATGACGCCTTCGTCAGTGGTCTCTCGCACAACGATTTCGTCGAGTCTTAGCGGAAGACTGAGAAGAAGGAGGAACATTTGTTGAAGGAGGAATAGTCTCCTCTTTGATAGTTGAAGGTATATGCTGAGGTATTTTAGGTTGGACAAGAGAAGAGGTGGGACTCTTATCTCTATAAGAGCAAGGAGGTAGAACTGCACCATATAAAGAAGGAATATTAGGTGTAGGAAGGAGACCGGGTCCATAATGGGGAGGTGGTATAGGTATAACCTTAGAAGAATTATTGTTGTTCTTCTTAGGAGAAGGCATAGTTACATCCATAGGAAGAGGTTGAGGATCTTCCTTAGTAGGAAGATTAGTCCTATCCATTAAAGGAATGATTTCATCTTCAAGAAGGATGGGGATATCAATTGTTGGGGATCTAGGTTGACTCAAGGACAAGATCATATCTTTCTTCCATTTTTTATTAGATTGGAAAATAACACTGCTCCTTTGTGGAAGAGATTGAAATTGCTTAGGCTGAAAGAAATTAATAAGAACACCTGGGCTTCTTTTAGATGGTCGAAATAAGTTGTGGTTAACAGTTATGATTTCTCCATTGTGGGGAAATTTCAAACATTTGTGAATAGGAGAAGCAATAGCCTTCATGGAAGATAGCCAATGGTAGCCCAACTTAACACAGAATTGGTTAGAAGAGGGAATGATAACAAAGTTGACATCCATATATTTAGTGTGAACTTCAACAGGAAGGGTGATAGAACCAATAGTAGGACAGGAGAATCCATCAAATAACTTCACAACCACATTAGTGTCATCATAGATCAATTTATGCAATCGTAAAGTGAAAAGATACTCCTTAGTGGTGACATTAACCATGCAAGAGGGATCAACAAGAGAACCACGACAAGGTATGTCATTAACATTCGCAACTATGTATAAAGGGCCAACAAGTGCTTTAATGGTCTCACTAGAGTCAAATGCAATATAAGGGTTCTTAGGTATCACTTGTTTCTCTACCATATTCACTAAATTCGGAGCTATGGTAGTAAGATCAGAGGGAGAGAAAGAGGCATGTTCAGTCTCAATCACGTTAGAGGTATGAGAAGGCAAATGATCAGTAAAAATATTAAGATTTTGATTAGGAGGAGCTACTAATTTGTTTTCCTTATCATTCACACATGCCACAGATATAGTATTATTATCAATCAAGTCTTGAATTTTACTTTTCAATGCAACACATTTCTCAGTATCATGACCAGGCTGACGATGAAATTGACAAAAGGAATTGCTATCAAAATAAGGGGATACAAGATTAGAAGGATCAACTGGTTTTATAGGAGGAAGTTTGATAACATTTTTTGTAACAACTGAGACATAATACTATGTAAAGATTCATTTAAAGGAGTAAATTGTCCTTCTCTTTTAAAGAATTTAAAAATAGGAGGCAACACCTGTTGTAGAATTCACATTGTTGTTGTTGATTGTATCATTGAACTTGATGAAGCTTTTTGTTGGTTTGAACTTCACAAACGGTTGTTGAACACTCTCCCCCTTATCACTAGGAGCCATAGGAGTAGATTGCTCCATTTGACTCACAAACAATTGATAATTATGGAGTGTTGCGCACAACTGCGGAAAGGAAGTAAACTCAGACAAAATAAGCTTTTCCCTAATATCTTTTTGTAAATTAGAAATGAAAATTATTTGAATATCCTTATTAGGTAAATGAAAAGAAATTTAAGCACACAAATGCTTATATCTACCAATGAAATCTGCCACTTTTTCTTTAACACCTTGTTTACAATGCATTAAATCAGTCAACGTGATTTTAGGGCCAATGTTGTTTTGAAATTGTTGGATGAAAGAATTTGCCAATTGTTGAAAGGAAGTAATAGAATAAGAAGACAAAGATCAATACCATTGTAAAGGATTATCTCTTGGTGTTCTTGTAAATAGTTTTGCAAGCAATCTTTGATCATAAGAAAAATCAGTACACAAGGTTTGAAATGTTTTAACATGTGTTAGAGGGTCACCTTTTCCATTATAGAGTTCCAATTGAGGGACCTCAACATGCTTAGGTGGCACAACTTTAACAATATCAAGGAAAGTGGGCTCGCAACATCAAATGTGGGCACACTAAACTTGGATTGACTCATGGAAGCAATTTGTTATTGTAAGGAAGATAGGGCTTGAGCAAGATTGTTGATGGTCACTTCGGTAGAAGAGTCGATGTTAGACATGGTTGATTGAGAAGGTATTGTGATGTTATTGAAGGAAGGCATGGATTGAGAATAAGGTGGTGGGACATTATGATAAGTAGGCATAGGTGATGATTGATTAGGAAAAGGGGCACTCAAAGGAGGAATAAAATTGTTGAAAGAATTGCCCACTTGTGTCACATTGATTGGTTGAGGGATAATAGGAATGCTTATTGAAGACATAGGTAAAAATGGAGGATTAAATGAAAAATAGAGATTTCCCCCATGACTAATTGTTGTAGGAATGACATTTTGAGTTGAAGTGGCCATGATGTTTGAAGTGAAATTAGGAACACTATCCATTGGAGTGGTCAAAGGAATAGAAGAATTGTTTTGATTTCAAGGTTGTGAATAACCTAGGTTTTCGGCACAACTCTTTATAGGCATGACATTGGAATCAACAATATGAGCAATTTCATGCAATATATCAATTTCATTCTTATCACTTTGAATCATGTGTTTAAGGCCTTCAATTAATGGAAGAGCTTCACTATTAGGGTACTCTTGGGACATCCATTGTTGAAAGTTATCAAATTGATTGTCCAATTTTAAAAGTTGATCTATGGAAACTCTAGTCAAAGCTTCTTCTTGTTTATCATGGGATTCTTTAATTGGGTAGATAAGGACATGATTAGGATGGGAAGAATTAGCATGATCCTCATTAAAGAAGTCACCCAAATTATGCTCCATCTCCTCGGTAATTAAACCTTGGGAAGCCTTAATTCTAATGCTTCGTCTAACGGGGATAGTATAGGTAGGACTAATAGTGGTGAAATTCATGCACTCAAAGGAAAATTTGAAATTTTGAATTATAGGAACAAAGTGCACAAAAAATGAATAATGCAAAATTTGGGAAAATAATGATTAAACAATTTGAACTTTGTTGAAAGAAGAAAATGACACAATTTTCAAAAATAATTTTATGATAAATGAAAGGAAAATGGAATTTTAAATTAGGGCCAATGGGATACCTCTTAATTTTAAAATTGACAAAATTAGAATTTTTAAAATCAAGGCAGATTATAATTAACCACTTAACTTTAAAAAAAATCTTGAAATTTGAAATGTTGAATTTTGAAGGTATTTTTTATTTTAGAGGGATCAAAAATCGACAAAACCAACTAATTTTTCTGGATTTAAACTATTAAATATGGTCATAACAGTCTCCCATAATTTCGGGAAAAAAGTCGGGGACAGTGTTGAAAGTGCACACGATTCGACCAACTCTTTTCGAAATTTTCAGGGATGGCAGTTACAATGATTTTAAATCTAACCCCCAAAAATTGGTGGATTTTACAATCTCTATATAGACGAAATTAAGGATTGAATGTGAAAATAGGACCCTATTAGGGTTTTGAGAAAAAAGAGGGAATTGAATTGCAAATTTGAAAAGGGTCAAACCTAATGGATAGGAACACCTTGAAAAATGTTTAGAAAATTGAAATTGATTGAAATTTACACAAAATCCAATTAAATTTGAAAATTAGGGTTTTAGGACCTAACCACTTAATTTTTGAAATTTTGAATTTTGAAAAGGAGGGAAATTGAATTAGGAAAGAGGATAAATCTGAAAACATCACAAATCTGAAAATTAAATGGAAATTCAAGTTTTGCACAATTTCAAGATGATTTTTGAAAATTAGGGTTTTGACAATTAACCTCTTAATTTTGACAAGATAATGAAGAAATTGAATTTGACAAATAAAACAATTTTTAGATCTAAGACAATAGCAAGCAATTTTTACAAAACACAAGTTCAATTTTAATTTTTAAAACTAGGGTTTTGAATGAATTAACCACTAAGTTTGCAAAAAAATAAAATTTCTAAGTGAAAAATATGCAATGATTTTCAGAATAAAGCATGCAAGACGTCAGGTTCACCAAAATGTGATGTGGAGAAAAGTGAATGATGGAGAGATCAAGAGGAAAGCTTTTCTTCCCTCCGAGGAGAGATGAAAGTTTCACTGCAGATTTGCCTTCAAACACTTTATCCACATTACATTAAAAAGAGGGGGGAAATTCACTAGATCCAATCTCTTAAATACTCAATGAATTGATAATAGTGTTAAAATGACAAGCTAACACCTCTTTTAGAATGGAAAATGGTTGAATTATATGTTTTGAGACTAAGTGTAAAAGTAGCAAAGAACTGATTATAACTTGAAATAGAAGTGTGGGATGAAGTTGTGCACTTGGATCTAGCTATAATATGTCGAGATGAAGCCGCCTTGCAAATTTGAGGAAAAGTTGTCGAGACCGTGTTGAAAGTGTACATGGTCCTCTGAAAAATCTGCGAAACGAAAAGGGTTTTTCCACCTCTGGAAATGGAGTCCAAATCTACAAATACAGTTGTGCACCTGCAACCTACACACAGATTAGAGAGTAAAAGAGTTTGGGATTGGGAGTTTGCCTTCAGGTCAAACCCCATTTTTGGAATTAACCAAATCGTGAAAGAAAATGCTTGCAAGTAAATGTAAATGAAAGACTGAAATGTAATTCACCTCAAGAGAGGTTGTATATAGAAATATAGGTAGATTTGCTTGTATGGAATTGAAGGTTGAATCCTTGACTTGAATGCAACACCTAGCCTTGAAGGGAGACTTGAGAATGCTCAATGTTGGAAAGGAATGCTTGATTGCTTGAACTTATGATCGATGAAAACTTCCAACTTCTGACTTATGCAAATGGGAAGGTAAATGCAACTTATATATTCATCAATTAGGGTTAATTGATTAATTTTTCTTCATAGGATGGCACAGGGAAAGTTTTCCCATTTTAAGTTCAAAGTCCAATGCAAAGATAGGACAAAAGGGGCCCCAAAATAGGGTAGGGATAGGGGCGCCACGCCGTGTTGGCATTATAACAAACAAGAAGAAGACTTGGCATTCCAATTACAATGAGAGATTGTTGGCATTTCAATAAGGATATTGAGAAGGTTGTTGATGACTATGGATATAACTGATTAAGGATGATTACTGCCTTAATATTATTATTTTGTCATTGATGTCAAGAAATTGATTTTCTAATTCAGTATGATGTTGCCATATCTTAAGAAGTATGATTTAATGAGTATAAAGATGTCGGTAAAAGACACAGAAAGAATATGATGAATAAGGGGATAAGTTAATCAATGGGCAACTATTACCGAGTCAGACAATGATGAGATCATGATGTTTAGATTGTTCTGATATCCTACATATGCTATTGTTTGAAAGGTTAATACTATACTATGTTACCAAGCAAAGAACCTAGTCGGTAAACCCTAAGGAACCTAGTTGGTAAACCCTAAGGTTATCGCTATTGGTTAATGAAGGCAGAATGTCTACCGAGTGAAGTTTAGTATTTACCGAGTTACAACCGAGCTATAACAGAATGCATTAAATGTTTACATGTGATATTTAATGAAGGAAGCTAATGAGCTGGAGCGAATTAAATGATTGGTAAGCCGTGTATGAAGATTGTTAAAGAATCTATGGTAAAGAAAGGTCGGCAGGAAGATCTACAGCTCAGATTGAACCGCAATACCCTAACACAAGATCCAAGGTGAAAATGCAAGTTCCAAGGTGGGGTAAAACATTTTCAGATCGAAGGATACATTGAACCTGGACAATATTGAAGATCTGATGGCCGTGATTAATCATGGGAAATGCGATCAAGGAGATTAAGCGGTTAGAAGATTGTTTATAAATAGGAAATTGTTGATAAACAATGTATGCGGGCAAGTGTATGCACAGGGATGCTACCTAGTGATTACCGAGCATAGAAGCTTGAAGACTTGTTTTGATAACAGAGTATAGTGCCCAGCAGAGGGACAAGATAAGTCCTATGAATTGATTGTATTGAACAAATAGGAA
Organism: Cryptomeria japonica; assembly: GCF_030272615.1. Classification (NCBI taxonomy): domain Eukaryota; kingdom Viridiplantae; phylum Streptophyta; class Pinopsida; order Cupressales; family Cupressaceae; genus Cryptomeria; species Cryptomeria japonica. The sequence continues at coordinate 690,564,250 of NC_081407.1, forward strand.
TCTGCTTTAGCATTTTTAGATGTGAAGTTGCAGACATATTTTTATTACTGTTATTTTGAGAAGTAGCAGAAAATCTCTTAACCGAGTGGACTTAACAGTCTTATATGTAAATCCTCTAGCAAGGTGACATTCTTATTTGAGTGTTTGAAATCCTTTAACAAGGTCACTTCTAACAAGGTGAAGATCCTAACAGATCTGAGGGAAATCCCTTAACCGGGTCACATCTAGCAATGTGTTTGTAATCTTTAACATGATTTGCTTTTAACCGAGCATACTCTAGAAGAGTATATTTCTTAGTGGGTCCGAACTCCCACAGTGGTTTTTCCCTATTTGGGTTTCCACGTTAAATCTGGTGTTATGAGGTTTATATTGTTCATATGCTTTTAAGTTTGCATGTTTGACAGTTTTAGTTTTATGACTGATATATATGTTACCGAGGTTGAATTTGATGTTTTTATGGATGATTAAGTTTGTATGATTCACCCCCCCCCCTCTCATCTTGTTGGCTATTGGATCTGTACTTACATTAAGTATCAGAACTATCAATTGGTATCAGAGCTTTGGACTCCGAAAGGAAAGTTTAAAGGCACTTGAGTTAAAGATCCAAAGATGTATAAGAGGGATGCACCGAAGCTGAACAAGTCAAGTTTCTCTACATGGCAGAAGAGGATGAAGCTGCATCTATCAGGAATTGGAGAATATGTTGTCTATTATCTAGAGAATGATTTCATCACACCAAGCACCTATCCATTAACAATGGAAGAGATAAAGGCAAAGCAAGAACATATTCAAGCAATGATTGAAATAACATCTGCATTGACCGACTCAGAGTTTAATGATCTAGAAGGGTGTACTGATGCAAAGGCAATGTGGACTAAGCTCATATCTGTGTATGGAGGAGATGAACATGTTCAAAGAGCAAAAGTGGATAGTTTAAGAGGACAACTTGAATCTATGAGGATGAATGAAGGTGAGAACATAACCTAGTATAGTACAAGACTAAAGGAGATTGTAAATCAAATCAAAGGAGCAGGAGGAACTATTGAAGAACAGGATGTAACAAGTAAGTTGTTAAGAACCCTTCTACCTGCCTATGCAATCCGAGTCTTTGCAATCAATGAATTGAGGTATGTACCCAATATGCTAGTTTCTTTAGATGCTGCTATTGGTAAGCTACATGCATTTGAGTTAAATAACTTTGATAACAATGGGTCATCGGTAAATAAAGTTGAATCTGCATTCAGTTCTTTTCATATTGATGAAACTGATGATTGCAATGATAGAAAGTATAAGTACTTTGAAGGGAATCACAGTGGAGCAAGTGAAAGATTTCGCAAAAACATGGAGGAGGTACACAAACTATATGAGGAAATCAAAAAGCAAGAAGAGTTTGAAGCACTATTAGCCAGAAGGCTACCGACAGGAAAAGGTAAGTATAAAGGAAAGCTACCTTTAAAATGTTTCAATTGTGACAAGATAGGACATATGGCTTCTAACTATCCTAACAAAGAATCTAGTGAAAAGAGAGATTACCGAGATGACAAACAGAAAGATAATCATTACAGAGGACACCGAGACTTCAGGAGAAGAGATAAAAAGACATGCCTAATAGCTGATGAGGAATCTAATGATGATAAATCAGATGAAACTGATACAGAGGAAGTTGTTTATGTGGCTATTAAAGATGGATCAGATGAAGAAAGGTATGAAGAAAAAGCTTTAATATCTCATATAAATACTAATGATTCTTGGATCATAGATAGTGGTTGCTCACATCACATGACAGGTGATAAACACAAGTTTATTAAATTAGATGATTATGATGGAGGCTATGTAAGATTTGGTAATGATGCACCATGTCCGGTAAGAGGTAAAGGATCCATAACACTTCTTGACAATGCTAAATGTAATGATGTTTATTGGGTTGAAGGTTTGAAATACAATTTGTTGAGTGTAGCACAGCTAAACAACATCGGTTACCGAATAGAGTTTGAAAAAGGAATTGTCAAAGTTCATGACAAGCATGGAAAGTTAGTTGCTACCGGGACACAAACAAGAGGTAATACATTTCATCTTGACTCAACTCAGAATAAATGTCTATATGCAAGGATAGATGATACCTGGTTATGGCATAAAAGGTTTTGTCATGTTAATTTTGATAATTTGATCAAAATAAGTAAGAAGCACCAAGTAAGAGGTCTACCGAGTCTTGAAAAACCTGAGAATGCTATGTGTCGAGGATGCCAGATGGGTAAGATGACAAGATCAAGCTTTACAAGTAAGTCCTACACTTCTAAGGGAATTTTAGATCTTGTGCATACTGATCTTTGTGGTCCTATGAAAGTTCAGAGTTATTATGGTGATAAATATTTCATATTATTTGTGGATGATTACTCAAGGATGATGTTAGTAATGTTTTTAAAAGAAAAATCAGAAGCTTTTCAAATGTTTAAATGGTACAAGGCTAGAGTTGAAAATGAAACAGGAAGACAACTAAAATGTCTCAGATCAGATAGAGGAGGAGAGTTTACATATGATGAGTTCAACTTATTTTGCAATGATCATGGTATAAAAAGACAAGTCTCTGCACCAAGAACTCCACAGCAGAATGGAATAGCTGAGAGAAGGAACATAACTATTGTGGATTGTGCCAGAACCTTGATGATTGAAAAGAAAGTTCCACAAACATTTTGGAGAGAAGCAATAAGTACAGCTGTTTACACCTTGAACCGAGTTCAATTGAAGAAAGGTACTTTGAAGACACCTTATGAAATCTGGTATGACAAGAAACCTAATGTAAGTTATTTTAAAATCTTTGGGAGTAGATGCTATGTTCATAAAGATGATAGAAATAGCAAGTTTGATCAGAAAAGTGAAGAAGGAATGTTTCTAGAATATTCTTCTAGAAGCAAAGCATTTAAATGTCTGATCAAATCATCTAACAAAATAGTAGAAAGTGCAAATGTGAAAATTGATGAATTTGCAGAAACAAATGATGAAGGAAACTCCAAAGAACCAGAAGATTATGAAGGATTTGTCTATGTGCAACCGAGAAGTCCTACCGAGATAACTGTTGAAGAAAATGAAGAAAATATCCAGTTACCGAGTGATGAAGAAGATCATACAGAGCCTACCGAGCCTGTATTAGCCAAGTATGTCAGAAGACATCATGCACCAAGTCAGATTATAGGAGATAAGGATGATCCAGTGATGACAAGGAACAAACTGAGACAGAACACATGTTTGATATCTGAATTTGAACCGAGAATAGTGAAAGAGGCATTTAACAGTGAAGATTGGATAAATGCTATGACAGAAGAGATTGATCAAATCAAGAAGAATGACACATGGACACTGGTCCCAAGATCGAAGGACAAAAATGTAATCGGTACAAAGTGGATCTTCATAAACAAGCTAAATGAAAAGGGTGAGGTCATTCGGAATAAAGCAAGACTAGTTTGCAAAGGTTATGCCCAAGAAGAAGGAATTGATTATGGTGAGACTTTTGCACCTGTGGCAAGACTTGAAGGAGTAAGAACATTGTTGGCATATGCTGCTTACAAAAATTTCAAGGTATATCAAATGGATGTCAAATCTGCATTTATGAATGGTATATTAGAAGAAGAAATTTTCATTGAACAACCTAAAGGATTTGTTGAAGGAGAAAATAATGATCAGGTATGTAAATTGAACAAAGCTTTATATGGTCTGAAACAAGCACCTAGAGCATGGTATGACAGATTGCACTCATATTTGATCAAAATTGGCTTTATAAGAACAAGTGAAAACAACAATATATACATGAAGAATGATGAAAATGGAATACTGATCTCAGTCATATTTGTTGATGATATTATCTTTAGTGGAAATGACTCTCTATGCAAGAACTTTGGAAATGAAATGAGTAAAGAATTTGAGATGTCATTAATCGGTGAGATAAAATATTTTATAGGTCTGCAGATACTGCAAATGAAATATGAGATTTTCATTACCCAATCCAAGTACATAAAGGAAATCTTGAAGAAATTTGGAATGGAGGATTCAAAACCAGTAAGTACTCCTATGACTACCAACTGTAAACTATCAAAGAATGATGAATCTGCATTTGTTGATGAGACACTTTATCGATCTATGATTGGAAAGTTGCAATATGTTGTTCACAGCAGGCCAGATATAGCACATGCAGTAGGTATTGTTGCAAGATTTTCTGCAGATCCTAAGGAAACACACATGACGGCAATCAAAAGAATTTTCAAATACTTAAAAGGCACTAAAAATTATGGTTTAGTATATCAGAAAGGAAATGAGTTTGATTTAAAAGTTTATATTGATGCTGATTGGGCAGACAACATTGATGACAGGAAAAGCACAAGTGGAGGAGCTTTCTTTTTAGGAGAAAGACTAGTGAGTTGGCTTAGCAAGAAACAAGGATGTGTTTCTCAGTCAACAGCAAAAGATGAATATGTTGCTGCAACACTGAATTGCACCAATATAGCATGGATCAAACAACTGTTGGAAGGTATAAATGAGCAAGTTACCAAGCCAGTAACTATATTTTGTGATAACACTAGTGCCATTAACATTTCAAAGAATCCTGTTATGCACTCTAAGACAAAGCACATCTCTATCAAATATCATTATCTTAGAGAAGAAGTTCAAGAGAAGAAAGTGGTGTTGGAATGTATTAATACAAAGGAGCAAATAGTAGATATCTTCACCAAGCCACTCCCAAAGGACACTTTTGAATATCTCAGAAGTTAGTTAGGGGTCCTACCCCTATCTTCCATTCACTGATCGAGTTCGGTGAAAGCATCAATTCGATGACTCTACAGAATATCTTTTAGGAGTTGATGCTGATTTACACACTTTAGGAGGTTTTCTAAAAGTGTGTAGGAAACAATAAACAGGGAACAGGAATTGAAGACAAATGCTCTGACCGAGACTCAGTTGATACAAAACAACAGGTAATAACTTCTTATAGAAACAAATTGTGTTTTAGTTCTTTTTTTTGGCATTGTTGTCAAAGGGGGAGAATACCTATGAAAGGGGGAGAATACATAAGAAGAGCAGACTACAGATTGGAGAGAAGACTGAGAAAACATGAGAAGTCTAATGTATGGGGGAGAGCATTTCAACATTTCAGAATCACAACAATCCGAATCTATTAAAGTCAAATCAATTGGTTTTGCTATCAATGCCAAAGGGGGAGATTGTTGGCATTATAACAGACGAGAAGAAGACTTGGCATTCCAATTACAATGAGAGATTGTTGGCATTTCAATAAGGATATTGAGAAGGTTGTTGATGACTATGGATATAAATGATTAAGGGTGATTACTATCTTAATATTATTATTTTTTCATTGATGTCAAGAAATTGATTTTCTAATTCAGTATGATGTTGCCATATCTTAAGAAGTATGATTTAATGAGTACAAAGATGTCGGTAAAAGACACTGAAAGAATATGATGAATAAGGGGATAAGTTATTCAATGGGCAACTATTACCAAGTCAGACAATGATGAGATCATGATGTTTAGATTGTTTTGATATCCTACATATGCTATTGTTTGAAAGGTTAATACTATACTATGTTACCGAGCAAAAAACCTAGTCGGTAAACCCTAAGGTTATCACTATCAGTTAATGAAGGCAGAATGTCTACCGAGTGAAGTTTAGTATTTACCGAGTTACAACCGAGCTATAACAGAATGCATTAAATGTTTACATGTGATATTTAATGAAGGAAGTTGATGAGCTGGAGCGAATTAAATGATTGGTAAGCCGTGTATGAAGATTGTTAAAGAATCTATGGTAAAGAAAGGTCGACAGGAAGATCTACAGCTTAGATTGAACCGCAATACCCTAACACAAGTTCCAAGGTGAAAATGCAAGTTCCAAAGTGGGGTAAAACATTTTCAGATCGAAGGATACATTGAACCTGGACAAGATTGAAGATCTGATGGCTATGATTGATCATGGGAAATGTGATCAAGGAGATGAAGCGGTTAGAAGATTGTTTATAAATATGAAACTGTTGATAAACAATGTATGCGGGCAAGTGTATGCACAGGGATGCTACCTAGTGATTACCGAGCACAAAAGCTTGAAGACCTATTTTGATAACAGAGTATAATGCCCAACAAAGGGACAAGATAAGTCCTATGAATTGATTGTATTGAACAAATAGGAATCTGCTTTAGCATTTTTAGATGTGAAGTTGCAGACATATTTTTATTACTGTTATTTTGAGAAGTAGCAGAAAATCTCTTAACTGAGTGGACTTAACAGTCTTATATGTAAATCCTCTAGCAAGGTGACATTCTTATTTGAGTGTTTGAAATCCTTTAACAAGGTCACTTCTAACAAGGTGAAGATCCTAACAGATCTTAGGGAAATCCCTTAACCGGGTCACATCTAGCAATGTGTTTGTAATCTTTAACATGATTTGCTTTTAACCGAGCATACTCTAGAAGAGTATATTTCTTAGTGGGTCCGAACTCCCACAATGGTTTTTCCCTATTTGGGTTTCCACGTTAAATCTGGTGTTATGAGGTTTATATTGTTCATATGCTTTTAAGTTTGCATGTTTGACAGTTTTAGTTTTATGACTGATATATATGTTACCGAGGTTGAATCTGATGTTTTTATGGATGATTAAGTTTGTATGATTCACCCCCCCTCTCATCTTGTTGGCTATTGGATCTGTACTTACATTAAGTATCAGAACTATCACGCCCCTATCTTTCCCTTATCTCAGGATAGGAAGCAGGTTCAGGCAGTGTAGAGGGTAGAAAAAGTGCAGTTTTCGGGGATGAGCAAGTCTTAGATCTTCGATCAGGCTTGGGGATTCAAATCACCAATGTGAAGACCCTAATGTGGTCGCAAATTGCAGGGGTCGCAATTTTATGACATTACAAGTTTATGGGGAGACATGGTGTTGGTATGAACTGATTAACACTCATTGCTTGTAACTTTCATTACAAACACAATTTATTTATAGTGGATTGGAAGAGCTTGCGTTAGCCTAGTTCCACTTGGGTCGTCCCCTCTCTCCGAGCCTTAAGGGATACTTGGGAGGCAAGACCTTTAAAGGTTAAACATTCTAGAAAGTGGGTCTCTGATCACCTGGTTGAGGTGAGAGGATAATAACCTACCACTTTGACAAGCACGATGAACAAAGGTTAATTTTAAACCCCTAAAAATTGATCTAAGTGCAATTAAGCTAAAGAAGACACAAAGATGCAAGTTGCATGTTGTTAATTGATCTTCTTAGTTAAACTAGGTGAAGCAAGAGATGGTAAATTACAAAACCCCTAGTTAAACTAAATGTGAGAAATGCATGAAAAAAAACATACAAGAGCACAAGTTAGCAGTTTTAAAAATATTGATCTTCGACGGTCGAATCTGCAAAAGTGTTAGTCAAACAACCTGTTTTAAAAATTTTGCGAACTGTTAGAACAAAAGCACTAAAACTAAAAATGCGCTATCCTAAGATGCAAATGCTCTACTCTGCCTAACAAATGTGCTAAACTGCATGTTAAATGCGCTAAAACATGATGAAGGCACTACTAAAATTAACAGATGCGCTACCCTGCATGACAAATGTGTTACCAAATAGAACAAATGCACTACAAAAAGTCACAAATGTGCTACAAAAAGTCACAAATGCGCTAAAAGGCTTACAAATGCATTAACAAAATGAATAAAAGCGCGACTCTACTAAACCTATGAGAATGAAAGACATAAAATAGAAAGTGAGGCCTAAGCCCCATGGTGGGCACTAAAATGTGTCAACCTGGAATTTTATCTTCAGAATAATCCTATAACTTGTTAGTTTTTCAACAAATATTGACAATGAAAGCTATAGGAAAACTCCAAATATCAACCAATGAAACAAAGTAAAGGAACAAAGCATTAAAATATGAAAATTATACCTTTACCCTTATGTCTCATTGTGTCCTATCCCCATTGTTCTTGGTTGCAGATAATTGCTCTCAGACATGTATTGTGTGGCTTCCAAGATGGCAAATGTGAAATTGACAGATTACTGATAGTTGGATATGATGTTGCTAAAATTATTTATGAAAAATATATGATTATGCTAAAGCCAAAGGCACACTCCTAATTTGCTTAGGATGCTTAATTGCTAAAACTCACGAATGCAAAATGACCATCGCAAGATAAATATTAGATGGCTATTAGTCTCAAAATGCTGGAGAATTGCTCTTTTCTATAGATTTTTGGTGTACAAAATCCCATGTGGCAAAGATCAACGTTTGAGATTGAATCATGTAGATTGGATGGCTATGAAAAAATTGGTTGAGATGTGAGAGATAAAAGAGGAAAATGTTCCTCCTACACCTGCAAGATGGAGGAAAAGGTGGAAGGAGAAGCCAAGTGTCAGAAGGTTCACCTTGACTGGAGACGAAGACTTGAGAGAATATAGGATGGTTGGAGAAGATTTAGGGATATGAGAACAAGTGGAGGTTGATTAGGATGATGTGGACAAACTTCCTCCAAAGATGTAGGAGTTGTTGGAGAAGATATAGGAAGTTGAGGATAAGTGTATGCACACATCCTTTGATTTATGAATTGGAAGTTGAAGATAAGTGATCTATTAATATTTATAAAATATTAATATCTTTAGCCACATAATTGATGAGTTGGCAAAAGAGGAAGTGTTGTGGAGATGAGATGAGTTGGATTTAGAGATTAAATAATTAAGAAATTATTTAATTGATGAGACTATAGAAGAATTGAATAGGAAATGATTAAATATTAGATATTTAATTGAATTGATTTAGAAGAAAGGGATAATCAATTAATTAGTAAAATGTTTCAATTTAATTGATTAATAGAAGAATAAGAATTAAAGTGAATTAAATAAATTAATCTTTTCAAATTAATTATTTAATAGAAGAATTTAGCATTAAATAAATAATAAAAATTTATTTAATTATTCATAGCCAATTTTTGAGTGTATACAGTAACGTTTTACAACATCTCGAGAATCCCTTCATCATGGCCTCTTCAACCTCCTCCTCTGGATCCTCCTCTATGCATTCTTCCCGGTGGCATTCTGACCAATCCCACACATTCCCAATCTCTCATGAATTTGATACCAAAATGATGGTAGCCTATTTCAAACAAAAAATGCAAAGTGTCTTTGCTAGTAACGATGACGGGAACCCAAATCAAATCAACTCTAAAATGTGTGTATGCAACAGAAAGTCAAATAATAAAATAGACATGAAATTCCCAAATGCTGATTTCTGCAATATAGGGTGCATGATTACAAAACAACAACACATTATTATTCTCACATTATAGCTTGAGCAGAATCTCTACACATCATTGCTTATGTCTTGTCTATTCGACCTAGTCTTCAACAGGGTCGAGAGCTCTTTTTCCTAGTAGTTTTGTCTTTTCTTCCCACAACTAATGACCCCTCCTACCAAACGACATACCTTCCACCTATTATGCCCGAGCCTTACTTCTCCAATTTGATCAATCTCTACTTGAACCAATATGACTATGTCTTCCTCAAAACCCAATTTGTCCTCCCTTCCTTTCTTCTTTGATCCATTTCTTTGATCCCTTCCAAATTCAATGCAAAGGAAAGAAAAAAATACACTCTGTAAAAAAATGATTTTCCTCTGTTCGTATCCCCAACCAATATCTAATTTGTTTTTTTGGTCCCGCCTTTTCAATAGTTCTACCCTCCTTTCTTAAACATCTAATAATTGCCCCCAAAACAGAATTGAACAAAGATTACAAAACTAAAATAGGAAAATAAGAAAATCACAAAGGGTCCGATGCTCTTGCATCACATCTAGTTGTCTATAGGAATGCTAGAATGATATTCTCACTCTAGTGATAATGTGTAGTTGGCCTAATAGTGATCAAGGAGGAAAACATGGAGGAATAAATAACTGCCTTAGGGGAGGAGATAGAAGAAGAAAGAATTTGAGCTATAGGACCAAAGGATGGAGAAGATAAAAGTCAATGCCCTGCGAGAAGACAAAGGGGGCAGACATATGAGGTGTTCAAACTAGAAAAACGAGAGCGTGAACTTGAAATATGATTATAGTGATAACCATGTTAGTATAGCATTATGTGAAGTACTATCTTGACAAATAAATTGTATGAGGGTGCACATCGTGTGAACAAACTCTCACAATTCCAAAAAATAAGGAGACTCATAAAGCCCCATTAAATAATTTAAGAAAATGATAATTAAAACAAACTTACATCCCCTTGTTAATAAGATAATTAACAATTCTCTTATGAATAAAGTAATTACCAAAAAAAAGAAAATGTCTTGGAAATAAATGACATCATATTTCCAAAGAAACATTAACCTAAATTTTGAGGATGATGCTAAATGTGATTTTGAGCTTAACAAATCATCCTTTAGGGTTGTCTTAAAGGATATTTTTGAAGTAGATGCAAAGATAAACAACGAACGAAAATTCTAGAGCTTTTAAAGGGGTGAAACTCGCAAGTTCAATGCAATGCAAAAGGATAGAGGGTGAAGGGAAGATTCTACAATCATGATTTATATGTGCTCAAAGATAGCCTATTGGATAAGAAGTTGTTTTAAAAAAAATTAATTATTTGAGAGCTTCAAAACTAAGAGTATAATCATTATTATAGACATCTAAATAATATGTAGTTCAAATTTTCAACAATAATATAATCATTGTTATAGACATTTAAATGATTTCGAGTTCAAATCTTTAACAATATATAGGGGAGAGGACACAATAGTTGAGCACCCTAACTTCACGCTTCTCAAATTCCTACCTAAAAATTTCAAATCACTCCCAATTTTTTACAACAACTTACTTGGCGAGTCCCCTGCTTATGACTAAGGTTTCAAGGCTACATCATCAAATATGATGCCACATCAATATGCTCTTTGCCAAGGTGTCCAAAACAACCCAAAAAAAAAGAGACAGATAATTGTACAAAAGTGAGAACAATACGTATGCACTCATGTGGCATCACATGATTCGTTGCTTTTTAGTACTTAGGGATGTATTTCATTTAACTATGGGTAGTCATCATCACAATAACAACTTTAAAGTCGCAACTATTAGTAAAGTGTTGTCAAAAATATTAGACATTAAATTAACAAATACTATTATAACCATTAAAATGTGCTCAACTACTACTAAATCCTTTTAGCTAATCATTGTTACAAAAGAAATAATTTCTCCACCAGATTAAGTGTGGATGCAAGCAAGTGGAAGATTGTCGACCTTTTTAAGGTTGACGTGGAGCCTTTTCTTTATGTCACCAATGCCAAATTTCCACTTTTGGGATGATTTTTAATTTTCTTCGGGAGCCTTTGATTACGCCACCAATGCCAAATTTTCCCTTTTGGAATGATTTTCATTTTATTCGGGAAGTAGTTATATTATGATTTCATTGAATTGGTCCAAGCATTGTTACCATTATCTCCCACAGGCAACTCATGAGGAGCGTATAAAGAAGAATTATTTATCTCCATGTAGGCTAGTGTGAGCTGGTTATATGTAGCAGTTTAATGGGGTTTCTGGTTCAACTATCAGCTTGGTTGGAGGACTGTTTGTGGTTGCAAGATCTATGGTAGTTATCTTCTTTGTTGTGCAAGATGTCCTGTGTGAGAGGGGGGCACAATATTCCATTTGGTAGGGCAAGCTCAAATCTTCAAATTCAGAGTTTATGTCGCTAATGTTCATCAAGGGAACTTTAGGTGCCCAACATGAGTCAAACTGGTGCTTTGTGCACAAGAGAATAAATCGTTGTTGACATTACAGTAAAAGTGGAGGCCAGTATTGTATGCCTGGAGTTTGTATGCTAGGGCTTCTCCTGACTCTCCATCAATGTCGACTAATAACCGCTTGTAGGATATGGCTTACCTTGAGAGAGGTAATTTTCTCACCATCTATCTTTTTACTATGGTTTCTGTTTTAATAAAAGTGTAGTTAGGGCTTTTAGATGAGATTTCCTTGAATTTGAGGTTAAAATTGCTGACAGTAAAAGTGTAAGAATAATTGCAATTCTAAAGATTTAGCGGCTCTCTAAATACTATGTTTCCAAATGTCTGTGATAAGAGCAAAACTCCTTCAAACAAATCTTTGTTTCCCAGTGGCTGTGATAAAAAATCTATGGAAATAAGTGAATACGTTGAATCTGGCATTTATAGCCCAACCTCCACGCCACTCCCTTGGTCTTCAAACCTGTATGTTCAAGAGCTTTTAAATGCTAAGAAAGAGACCGCAAATTCCTTGAGTGTGCAGCAGCAAATCAGTTTTTAATGGAAAGCAACAAAGTTTTAAAAGAACAGGTGGCTATGTTTCAAGAAGCCCTTTTGGTGGGTAAATTTGAGTGGCAAGACATTAGATTGGCAAACCGTGAAAGAATCTATAATGTTGAATAGGGTTGAAAGAAACTCTAAATTCTCTCAGCTGAAGGACATACTGTTTAGCAAACAAATTGTCAAGGAGGGAAGGCAAAGGAAAATAACAATGATTGTATAGCAACAGAAAGCCAAAACATAGGCCCAAGTTAGTAGGAACTAACACGGAGGCAGAAGTGGACGATAGGGTTGAAAGATAGCAATTAAGAGAGTCCAAAGAAAAGCAAGATAGGGAGGCAAATGCCATTATCGAAGGTATCAAAAACTATTGTAAAAATGAAAGCACTCTTAATCAGAAAAGGGACTTTTTAAAAGACAAAATGTCGTGGCGAATGCCAAGCTTGGAGGGTGGGAAAGTTATGTGATGAGAGGGCTAGGCCTTTAAAAGTCGCTTTGGCAATGTATATGACAAACAACAACTTCTAAGCAAAAAGTAGTTTATAAAGGTTTTGTCTCCTTTTAGATGAGGACTTAATTGTCATGCAGCTAGCAGAGAGAAGAGAGGAAGTGGCAAAGATTAGAGCAACAAGAGATGAAGATAAGAGGGCTTGGTTGTACAAAGGTAAAGCGGTTATTGCATTATTTCTTATTTTAGACTTTATAGCAAGACAAGACTACAAGCTAGTAATAAGGAAATAGCAGAAACTTCCTCAGCGGGTAGTAAAACAACAAAGTCAACATGGTAAAGTAGAGGTGAAGAGTCAACTATAAGTTGTTTGTACCAAAATAAATAGCAATCAAAGGCTACCCAAGTTCCCTTAACCTCAGTTTGTTGGAATTGTAGAGGATATCCTTGGAGACGTGGACCTGAGTTAGGGCCTATAGCAAAAGGTAGAGACATAATTTGTCTCATGGAAACATGAGCATGAAGGGTGCAAGACTCCTATGTTTGAAGGTTACATAAAGTTGGTGGTTTGGAACAAGGTAGCGGTGAATGGTAAAGGGCATGGTGGTATAATGGTCGTAGTGAAAGAAAAAGGACACAGTATTCAGTTAGAAAAAGAAGATTCAAATAGACAATATATTTGGTTCAAGATTTCAGAATTTGAAATTAACATCGGGATTGTTGCTTGTTACTTTGCTCATCAAGTCTGCTTGTTACTTTGCTCCTCAAGTCTCAAAAATTTACAAGCACAATGGGCTAGACTGTAAGGACCCTTTTGCAGCCTTAAAAAAGGATATTGCTAAGTTTTTTCAGCAAAGTGATATCCTTTTAGTGGGAGACTTCAATTCTAGGACTGGTAATGAGAAAGCCAACATTCTCTTTAGTAAAGAGAACCGCAATCCTATTTGCCTTACAAAAGAAAGCAATCCACAATGGCCTAGGTGCTCCAAAGACAACAAGGGCTGCAATCACTTTGGGGAAGAATTGCTTACACTACATGGTACCTCTGACTCGATCATTTGCAATGGTTTAGATAGGTGGAAGGATTCAGGAAATTTTACTTGCAAAACATATAATGGGGCAAGTGTAGTTGATTATATCATTTGTTCGTAGAGCTTTATTGAAAGGATATAGGAAGTTTTGATTGGTAAGCAAAACTGGGATTTAAAATCAGATCATAAACTCGTTTACTTAAGCTTTTATTGGGTAGAAAAGAGGCAACATGAGAGAAAATTAATTGTCACCAGCAACGACCTTTAAAGGGTAGAATTCTTTTAACTCGTGAAAACCGTATTACATTCAAGAACTCTCTTGAGAGGTTATTTAAGAAAAAGAGTCCCTCTTTGCAAGCTCTCTGCAATCATGAGCTAACAAATTTGATTCAAGGTGCACTTAATGAGTGCAAAAGAGCAAAAATTAAGAAATCTATAACAAATAGTTTTCCGATTAATGCTTGGTTTGATAAGGAATGTAAAATTGCTAGGAAAACGTTGAAAGGGTCACTCGAGAATATCAAAGTGTATGAGCAGATTTTGAGGAAGAAAAAAGCTTATTTCATGAACACAAGACATGAAATTCTAATCTATCTTGGAAACAATAATACCAAGTCTTTTTGGAAAGAACTCAAACCTAGAAAAGCAAATTGAAAATAAAATTTCAGATACAAAATGGTTTGAATATGCAAGACAACTCTATGAGCAGAAATTAGAGGTTGTTCCTCCTCCTGTGGTCAGCACCACAAAAAGCTTTTCACTATGCAAGAGGTGGAGATGGGTATTAAGAAGTTGGGGGCTGGTAAAGCTAAGGATTTGGTTGAACTTAAGCAGAATATCTAAAGTGGGGGATGAGATTTCTTGCACCTCACATAATGAGAATATTCAACAACATCATGCCACAAGGATTTCCCAAGGAATGGTTCTTTAACCTAGTAATATCTCTTTTTAAGAGTAATGACATCAATAATACTTCCAACTATAGAACCATTATGACAAACGTGTTGTTTGCAAAGCTATTTGGTAGCATGATAGAAAAGAGAATCAACACATGAGCTGAAGAAAAAGATAAGCATGCAAAAGGACAAACAAGTTTCGGGCCTAAACACTCTACAATTGACCATGGCATCACTTTGAGGCACATAATCAAAAAGGTTTGGGAGAACAGGGAAGAAGCTTTTTGTTGTTATGTTGACTTTAAAAAGGCATTTGACACGATCCCTAGGGATAAACTATGGCATAGAATGGAAGAAATTGAGATTCCTTTGCATCTTAGGGTAGCTGTCCATAGGCTTTATGATGAGGTTAGAGTTAAAATCAGATCTTTAGCAAGCATCTCAGAAAGTTTTCGGAGTGACATTGGGGTCAAGCAAGGGTGCCGTTTATCCCGTACTCTTTTTGGTCTATATATTGATAAGCTCGAGGAATAGTTAAATTCACAAGGTGGTTCACTTAGGGGAGTTTGTAACCCAGGGCTTCTCTTTTATGTTGATGATCTTATTTTGATTGCAAATTCTACTCAAGAGTTGCAAGAGCACTTATTTGCCCTTGAACATTTTTGTAGTGTTGTGGGGATGCAAGTTAATATTAGCAAGACTAAAATCATGATTTCTCTAACAAAAGAAAGCCAAGTCTGCATAAGTTTCACTTCTAAGGCAATATTCTTGAAGAAGTCAAGGAGTACAGATATCTTGGATTCGACTTCAACAACAAGCTAAATTGGGACGGCTGCAAAAATAAGAGAACTTAGGTTGGAAATGACTATATGCTCCTCAAAACAGATGTAGGTGAAAAATAAATTGAATGAATGATTCAATAATCGGATAATTACATTGAACGATATACACACGTATATATAGAGGTTACACGACGATGTTCTATAATTAGAACATAACGTTAAAGTAAAAGATTAAAGAGCTAAAAGCTAAATTAAGCTTAAAAGCTAATTAACTAAAAAGAAAAAGCTAAATGCTAAATAAAGCTTAAAAGCTAATAACTAAAAAGCTAAATGACCATTAAACAAGGAACTAAATATAGGTGACTAAAATATAATTAAATATTCTAATACCCTCCTTAATGGTCATTCTATCTACTAACTACCCTATAGAAGACATTGCAGGTCTTTTGATCACAAATGAAAAGAACACTTTGCTGCAATGGAGACCCTCCCTGGATCTTAAAAGTTTTAATGACCAAGAATACCAGAATCCATCCAACCTGACGTTGGGTAACCAAATTGAAACCTGAAACCATGATTTTGAGGAAAATCGGCAAACCCTTTTGCAGAAGAGTATCAACTCTAAAACTGACTACAAGATACCACGGTTGCAGATGTTCGCCCTGGTAGGTGCGACCCAAACTGACTGCAACAAAGCACGATTTTGAGGAAAAAACCGTCAAACCTTGAAATAGGAATCCTCGAAAAGAGAATTTACGATTTTGAGGAGAAAATCAAAAAACCAAGAAATCTGAGGTTACAAATCATCGTTTTTGTGGAAAAAAAGGGTAAAACCTAGATAATTAAAATCTTACACGAATATCACGGATTACAGATTAGATAATTTTTAAGAGAGAATTATAAACCCTGCGAACAATTTTTGAGGAAAAATTCGTGAAAATCCTCCCATGATTTTTTGTGGAAAAAATCAGAAAACCGACAGACAATTTTTCAGGAAAAAATAATGAAAACCCTGGGACCTGTAAGACGAGGTCTGGCCTAAATCAATCTGATCAAGGCAACGATATTTAGATATCGTGAACATGCATTGTTTCTAGGTGTTGTGGCAGCTGTTGAACTTCTCTCTGTGTTCCAACATGATGTTGGTCAAAGATGCCATCACAAAAACTGAGGTTGAACGTGGTCAACCTAGTGAAGGCATGAGACAAAAGAATCTGATTCAAAAATCAGAATAGAAGCAGCTGCACAAAAAATCTAAAACCCTGGAGGAGAATTCTAGCACGAATTTCGAGGTTTGGAAGAAACCCAGAAATTAAAATTTTCTACAAACTTTAAACCTGAAATTTTTCCTGAAAATAATTTAAAAAAAATAATAACTTGCAGAAAATAAAAAAATACCTCTGATTTTTTTTTTGTAAAAAAAACAAAAAATTAGCAGAAATCGCTGACTGTTTTTAAATTCCAAAGCAAATTCGTTGGCACAAAATTTGAGGCATGGAAAACGAGGCAACCAGAAAAATATGAGATCAACCCAGAAAAGCTCTCAAAAAACCCACCAAGAATCTAAAATCAGAATACAGATCTGATGGCTCAAAAATCGAGGCATGGAAAACGATGCAACCATAAAAATCTGATGACGATTCAGTTGAGGTCTCAAAAAACCCACCAAGAATCTGCAAGAAAAATAAAATTTCGACTTGAATTGAAGGGTCAAAACCCTAGTCGAAAATTGCAAAAACTCTAGGAAAATTTTCAATCTGCAAAAAAAACTCCAGGTTGCAGGCCCAAAAATCTCCAGAATGCTAAAAAAAACATGAACTGCTGCCCAACACAAAGAATTTCACCCACGAACCAGAAACCCTCAAAACCCTCGAAACCCTAAAAAAACCTTCAAAAAAGCAAAATCGTTTTTTTTTTTTAAAACAATTAAAAAAAATCTGGAAAATATTCCACAAAGAAGGCCATGATTTTTTATTAAAAAATTTGCCAAACTTTAAAAAATCCCATCAACCCGCTCTGATACCATGAAAAATAAATTGAATGAATGATTTAATAATCGGATAATTACATTGAACGATATACACATGTATATATAGAGGTTACAAGACGATGTTCTATAATTAGAACATAACGTTAAAGTAAAACACTCAAGAGCTAAAAGCTAAATTAAGCTTAAAAGCTAATTAACTAAAAAGAAAAAGCTAAATGCTAAATAAAGCTTAAAAGCTAATAACTAAAAAGCTAAATGACCATTAAACAAGGAACTAAATATAGGTGACTAAAATATAATTAAATATTCTAATAGTAGGGAGGTAGAACTTTGGGATTGGAAAACTACTCAGGTTCTTTTTGGCCTTGTTGTGCTCCGAGTTGTACTATATGGGTGTGAATTATGGGCTAGCAACACTTCTATTTCAAAGTGGAAACAAATTGAGAAAATTCAAAAGCGCTTGATCACAAGCAAGTTTAAAATTAAAAAGTTTAATTAACTATGATATTTTGTTGAGTGATGCATGTCATAGGATATTTAAAAAGAATTGAAAAAATGAAAACAAGTAGATGGCTTAAGATTGTTTTTGGAGACAACTTGAGCAAAAGAAAGAAGACATGGATGAGACAAAACAACAGATCGATGAGTAAATAGAATATCTATTTAAATAAGTGCCCTATATGCAAAAAAGAGATTAAGGCTTTTGTTATAGATAAGTTTAGTAAGCATAATTGGAGTAAAGAGCTAGGGAGAAAAAAGAGTTATTATATTGAGGAGTTCAATCCCACATGTGATCTTTTTCAAAAAGCATACATAAAGGCTTGTATTTCTTGGAGAGCCAAAATCCTTATTGCTCAATTGAGAACCAACTCTCATCAACTCCGATGTGAAATGAGATAGTGGAAAAGGCCAAAAGAAAATTGGAAAGAAAGGGTTTGTATCTTTTGCACTTTCAGGGCAGTTGAATCTGAAAGCCACTTCATTTTGGAGTGTGATGCTTATAAAGACATCAGGAGCAACTATGATAATGTTTTGATAGCTGGTTCTTTGTTCAGTCTTTTCAATGAGGGATTTGTTGAGAAATTGGGAGAGCTCATCATCAACTTGTATACAAAAAGAACTTAAATGCAAAAGTCAATGATGGCAAAGCTAAATGTTTAGCCTCGTGGATGTTAAAAGTTCTTCTTCTGTCTAAACCTTTAGATTTTTTTAATAATGTGTGATGTGTCTAAATCAAACTATATTAATTTTGTGAAGTATATGTACTCAAATTTTAACTTATACTTAATGTATTGATTCATTACAATATAGGAGTTGGCCCCTATAAAACCCACAATTAGGCTTCCTTAAACCAAAATAAAAGCTAAATCTATATCTTGAACTTAGTTGAAGTTGCCAAAGTTACCACTTAACAATTGGTTGCGATCATGATCTTCGAGTGACAAATATGTCATGCGCAAGGTTTACCCATCCACCTTTATATATGAGCAAATTTACTTGCAGCATTCATGTTGATTAAAATAAATATAAAATTTAATAAAATACAAGATTAAAACAATTTAGACAAAAAGATTGAGTTGATCACGAGGACTTAAATTTGATGGCTGTATAGTCATATTTAGATATTTTAATCTAAAATTCAAAGACTATATTACATAAAAGTGGAGATTTTGGACAAATTGTCAAAATTTATAGAGGATATTTCTATCTCTATATATAGAAATAATTTCTCTTGGTATTTGAAGGGCAACTTTGAATGAATAATTATCAGAAAAATATTGCATGACAGGCAGGCCCAAATGTCAAATTTAGGCCTTGTGACAAGATTTCAACTTGCTTGACAGGCAGGGCTGACTGTCAAAATTAGGTCCTCATTGATTTCAACTTGTATTTGCTGCATATCTTGAAATAGAATTTTATTTGCACTTAATTTTTAGGATGTAGTTATTGTTTTAAGATTGCAAATGAAATCCAACTTCAAAAAGAGATTCCCTGAAGAGGCTCAAATAACTGGTGTATTGAATGGTGTACATCCACTCCATGCACTCCGGGATGAATCTATACCTTCTACTGTCCCATTATTTGAGCTTATTTAGTCAAGACCCAAAAGAAATACCATTGGAATTCCACATCTTTTCTGCATATATGAATTCAAGATCAGTCTGATATATGATTATTTGAAACCATTTTACTTACCTTGTACTTATGTTTGAGTAGTAGTATGATATGGTTAAAGAAAGGCTTTTAGGTTGAAATGTACACAATCAATACCATTACGAAGCTGGCTGAACAGTAAGGAAAATGTAAGATCTATACAATCCAAGTCTAGTAAAAATGTTACAACTGAACCAATGAGGAATACAATAAAAGGGCAGAAATTTAAAGAAGCTCATCCATAGGGAGCTCTGCAGTAATACAAGGATGATTAAAGGCAACTTCTAAATGCCCTCGGGTATCTGAAAACTACTCTGTAGGCATGAATATCAAGCATTAGTATTATACATTTGAAAAGCCGGTGCCTCTGGAGGACGCCTGAACCATTTAATCCAGAAAATTGATTCCAGAACTATCACAACAAGAAGCAATATAGCTAGCACAAAGCCATAGCCAACTTTCCAGGTTTGTCCTGCTTCTGCAACACGTATTCCATAGACTATGTTTACTGCAGCAAGGAAAAGTGCTAGTCTTCCAAACCATTGATGATACCAGTTCCAATATTTTCGCACCTTTGCTTCTTTCTGAGGACGTAGCAGTAAAGCCAACACCTGCCAACACAAGAAACTCTTAGTAAACTGGTAAAGATAATTATTTATAGGACTTTTGTTTGATAATCTATATATAATAGTAACATAATGCACAACAAAAGAATGGAAAACAAATCGTCATTGGCCATGTGCATAATTGAAATGCTGGAATAGTATCATGTAGAAATTATGAACGCAGACAAATTGCACATATACTATATTATCTCCTTACTGAACATGAGAAAGTTTTTCCTTCACAGCATCTGGTTACCTCTAATTAAAGCTCATCTAAATGCAGGCAATGCTAATTCTGAATGTTGTTCATTCATATCTTGTAACTAGTATTTCTGTTGAAAGGTCTTTGCCTCAAAATCTACTTCATTATGACCCTATTATCCTTATGTCAAATTCTTTAAGTGTGATCTCGCTTCTTACTCTGAAGTTGGTATGCTATTCCCTGTAGTTTATTTGTATGTCAAATGTTATAAACTTGAGCCTCTCAGGTGCTTGCACCTCTATGCTATAGCCTTAATTTTTAGATGATTTGTTTCAGAAGGGGCTTTTTTTGAGATGATAATAACAATTTTGGAAGGAAATCAGTTCATGAAACTACTATTGGGACATAATACAAGGGTTAAACCACCAGGAGTGGAATAACTGTCCAACTCCAACCCCACCACCACTCTCCCTAAAACACAGGTTAGCAGGCAACGAAGACGCAGACATTTACTAGACACCCTTCAATGAAATTTGTGAGAAATCCAATAAAGTCTTTTAAAATCCAAGCTAACAAACTTAGCCATGTGACTTCATTAAGATGTCTGCTATCTGATCCAAGTCATCACAAAGGAGATCCAACAGCCTGTCCTAAATAAAATGGCAAATTTAAAATGCTTGTGAACCTCAATAGGCTTTTTCTTGGCAATCTCAATTTGAATATGAGCAACTTGAATAGAACCCTAGCTATTATTGGTAAGGACCATTAGTCACTCCTATGGTAGACCAACCTCTCTCAACAGCTCTTGGACCACAGGGGATTGATTTTGTAAATCTATAGCATAGCATATGCATTTGCAGGGTATTAAAGAGTATCCCCAATCTTGCTTCTATCTCCAATATTCTATTAGTGATACCCCCTCCTAACGCACCATTCCAATTAATACGCCCTCTATTTTCACTATATATCGTAAGTACCTATTCTTTTCACAACATTTTTATATCCCTTATTATTTCCACCCCTCATATTTTTGATAGAACAACACAATTTCATTACTACCAAATCCATCCCCAAAACAATACCCTTGTGACCTTGGATGAGTTTAGCTTGGAGATCACGAAATAAAAAGAATTATCACTTGATAACTATAGCCTGTCCACTAAAGCCAAATGTAATCCAAATTTATTCCAAGGGAACTGCATATAAATACTGCCCCATAAGGTAGGAGATGAAGCCAAGATGAGCTAACATGAAAATCCTGTTAGGGAAATACTGCATCTCAAACAAGGTATTGATCTTAAAACTATTATGTCATCAGAAACACGGCTCTTAGGACATCCACCAATGATTTAGGGCAAGTTGCAAGCAATTACAAATGCTATCATTCATTTATCTACAATGAACACTAAAATAATAATTCTCTACTGTGCTGTTATTCATCCCTATGTTAGTTAACAGATTTGTCACTGCAATTTTGTTTGAAAAATAACTCTGAAATGCCCAAAGAGCAGCAGCAAATGAACCAACAGTTGGAGAAGTTGTTATTATTTAACAACTTTCCTCTGCATTTGGAGGGGCAGCTCCCTCATATGATATAATTTATGATTTTTGGGTATGCTTTACACCAAAAAGAAATAAAGGCATGGGCTTATTATGAGAAAGAAACGTCTTAACATGCTAAAGGAAAATATTACAACCTTTAGATTTTACAATTTAAAGAGATAATATTCAAAGATTTGTCTTTCTGAATAATAATATATACCATGCAACTAAGGTATCAGATGATTTTCTGGTTCACGGGCCAAAAGAAATCATTTTAACTTAAACCCAAATTGCATAAACCTTAAGAATAGAATAAGATACACAATGGGTTCGCCTCTGGGCCCCCCTGGTACGGGTCCGGGTTCGACCGGGTCCGTGGTACGGGTCCGGTTCGACCTGGGTTCGACCAGGGTTCGAAAAACCCAGAGTGGGTTCGACCCTGGTCGAACCCAGTCGAACCCGGGTGGACCCAGTCGAACCTGGGCGGCTGGGCGGCCTGTAAAGTCAAAAAACAATGCAAATTTAATTTTTTTTTTCAATTCCGCCTTGTAAAAAGTGAAAGTTAGAAATAAACTAATTCATATCTGAAATTGTAGAGCACACTGACTTTTCCGCTTCCATATAAAGTGTATCCAACCTTTCAACTACTTCTTCTCTAAATTAAGAAAAGATCCTTTCATTTACAATTGGCACAATATGTATGGCTTTTCAATTGTAATTGATTCCTTTCATTTGCAATTGGCAATATATATGGTTTTTCAATTGCAACTGATTCTTTTAATTAATAATAAACAAAAAATGGTTATATTTTCTTCAATATTTCTAGAAACAACAGGCATTTTTATAACCTGTATAGTTTTAGAAAATAAAATAAGTATCAAGCTCTGGAGGAACTATAACTCAATCCACATTCTCTTTATCCTTCTCTAGGAGCGATCTTGGCACTTGAGATTGTTGTGTTTTATCCAAAACCCATATTTTATAGACACAAAATAACCTTATAGCCGAAGCAATATGCTTGTGCTTTGGTATATTGACATTACTTGTCTGAATTTTCCACAAAAACCTATTATTCCGAACGCTTTCCAATTTGTTTTGAAATATTAAAAGATGAGCAACACAATGAGCAAGAGCAGCATCGACATTACTAAGCTTAATTGAACCCACATCGACACCTGTTTATCGAAGATTTGTTTTTCAATCATCACCTTGAAATTCTGCTCGATAGTACAACATCAAAAACCTAAGAATAATCCTTTGCTTGAATATTTGAACTGATGGAAAAATAGTCATTCTGCATTTCCCCCTTTAGCTGATCGTACTCTAATTTTTTTTTGCTTTTCTCTATACCATCCTATTTAATTGCCAGCATCTTCCATTCTATACTTTCTAACAACAGGTGGCATAGGTTCTCATTGGCATTCAAAAAGTCGTGTTCAGTAACAATTGTATCATTACTTATTTTCAATCGTTTCTTTGAGGTTTTTAGTAACTTTATTCCATATAGATTCCTCTTTTGGCAGTGTTTATTTTTTCTTCGACCTCCTTTCTCCTAATATCAGTTTCATCATATATCTTTTTGGCTTCCTCAATGAATTTAACCCCATTTGCTTTTATCTCTTTGACCCAGTTTTTAGCTACTTTGCCATAAGACTGATATTTTTAGTTCTTTTTCAATGATACCCTTATTGCTTTTTTGAATTGGGATCAAAAGAAGTATCTAGTGTATCCAATGGCTGAGTTGAAGTGCCTATCATAGATATGAGATAAAAAATCAAGACTCTTACCTGTTGTTCAAGTTGATCTTTGGTGTGCTTATCTTTCTCAACTCTTTCTACCAGTTTAGTAGCTGAAACTTGGAAATTGTGAATATCCCCATCATGTGAAGAAGGATCAAGATCAACTTTGGTGAAAGTAAAATTTGTTTCTACTTCATTGATATCCTTTTCCACAGTTAAGCTACTTCTACATACATGTTCTTAGAGGAAGAATTTTTCATCGACTTGGATGTCATTTTAGTCTTCTAAGGCTGAGGGGACTTCTGAAACAAACTTGTAACAGCATCAAATTAGTCTTCTAAGGCTGAGGGGACTTCTGAAACAAATTTGCAACAACATCAAATTGAGGAACAACTGGGTCATTTTTCTTTTCCTTTATAAAGTCTGTTGTAGCCAGGAAGAGGAAAAATCGGGTGGATTGTTTTGTAACATTTGGGGAAGATGGAGGTGACCCCATGGGTAGAGGTGTGGTAAATGGAGGCAAAACATTATCAAAAGATGTCTCATCAGGTGACAAAGTTGGCAAGAAGGATTTGGTGGCATGGAAGGTGTTTGAAGGGAATGTGGAGGTGAAGAAATTGGTGACGAATGAGATGAAGAAGATAGAGAAATACTCACTTGTGAAGGAGATGAGGGATATCAATTGAGTTCTTCGTCCTTTTTTTCCTGAATAGTATTTAGTTTCTTCCTCTTCACCTCCAATTTCTTTGCTTTTCCTTTCAGATTGCCCTTGCATGTTTTTTCTGGTTTTATTTTCTTTGAAGGATCTTCATCATTGCCTCCTTCACCAAGATTTTGAGAACTGGCTAAGGGTGAAGAATGAGAAGAATACGATTTGAATTGACCTTTCTCTTTCTTCTTCGAGGAATCTCTCTTGCTAGTTTGAGAACCAATGTTGTTCTTTTATCTAAAGATTTTCTTTCTTTATCAGCCCAATTGATTGGTGGAAGTGGTTGTATTTGAATCCTTTTAAAATAAACAGGATCAATAAAATCAAATTCATCATCTTCAATCCCCTTAATGTCGCAAATCAATTTGAAATCTATTATCTGCTGCAATGTTAACCTCATCCAATCTCTTTTCTTGACTTCATAGTCATTTTCACAACTGCCCAATAATCTTCCATTTGAAGAAAATGATATCGTCTAGGTCTGAGGTGCAAATTATTTCTAACATAATCTCTACTATCAAAAGGGAATCTCATAGTATGCAAATTCATAGTAAACTTTACCAAAGATCTTTCAATGTTCAGTACATTAGAGGATGATCTACTCTTATAATGTGCAACTCCGATGGGGAAGGGGATTCCTGCCTTGTTCCTTAACACTTTTTATTCACTTCACCAATTTGCCTGCACGCTTCAGTAAGGACCAATTTATCACGTACATATCTTGGTAATTTGAAAGGATAACAATCAAATCCTCCAGTTTTGATGTAAGTAAATCTTTGAATCTTTGAAATTGGATGAAATAGCTCCTGTAGGTACTGATTAACTTTGTTTCTTTTGAGGACAATCTTACTCCCATATCACATTTGTTTTCTCTAATAATGAGAAGTGCCAATGCATCATTTACCCTTCTGAAGATTTTGAAGCTATGTTCCAACTAAAGTTGCGAGTAATGATTATAAATTTGAATGTTATTATAAAAAAATCCTCTAGTGACCAGCCCTGGCCAAGCTCTCATACTAGCAATAGCATAGAAAAGGTACAAAGACATAAAACTATCTATTTAATTGAAATCGCGTAGGTTGGTTATGACATTTGTTACTGATGATACTGCCCCAATCTATAAACTGATCTCCAACACAAATCACAACGATGAACAAATACATCAAGACTATTAATTTGTCATCAATTGTTCTTTTTTCTCTAGTTTGGGGGTTATAATGTTTCATACACTCTAAGACTAGGTTAGAACATTGCACAACCATTGGGAAACCAGCCACTTGGAGAAGTCCGCCATCCACCCACTTGGGAAGTCTGCCATTTACAAACTTTTGAGCAATAGGAGTATATTCTCTTCTTCTGTTCATCTCTATAAGTCTTCAAGATTTACATGTCCTAATTTTGTGTCTCCTATCTTCAACAATGAGATCTCCAAAAATGACAAAGTTTCATATCCTAATTATTTATATTTCATGTTTATTAGGGCACTTCTGTAGAGGGAGCAAACTATATTTTAAAAAATAATATAAAACAAATCTAGAGGTATTTAATATCTTGATAGGAACTAATGAAAAGGATAAATTTTCATAGAAAAAAAATGTTCGTTCTCTTAAAACGACACTTTCCTTCTTTTCAAGCAAGATAGTGAAGTATGAGAACAAAACATTTTGAGTACCTTTGAACTGAGAAATATCTGCCTTTTATTCTTTATGAAAACTCCTTGATACATTGAATCTCTTGTCAAGACGTGCCCTTGCAATATTTGTTTAATCTCGAGATCATGTTTTATTAAATAACTCCCCTTTTTGCCTTATAACTTGTTTTGGGATTCCTTTATCATTTAATGATTTGCTAATGGCATTTTTTAAAAGTGTCCTTTAGACTCCTTTTCTCTTGATTTGGCTTGAGTGTGTCTACAATGAGGTCCCTTTTCCTTTTGTCACTTGCCAAATTTTAGCCAGGTTTTGGAAACCTTGTCGGTTCTTGCCTATGGTTCTAGAATCATGTTCATTCATCAACATACAAGTTTCCCTTTAATGGTTTGAGAGTAGATTTCAATCTTCGACAATGGTTTTAAAACTACTTGAAACTCCTGATAACATAGCCAAGAAATCTTTATTTTACTTTCTTAAAAGGCTATGAAAAGCTCATTGAGCCCAATGAGGTTTTGAAAACCTTATCGAGAGCGTTGAGAAGTATCTTCCTTCACATTCAAAAAGGGTTGGAGAAACTTTGTCGACATTTGACACGAGTTCTAGAACCTCAATGAAACTCCAAGACATCAATATTATAAACTTTTTCTTTCAAAAAGAAAGAGGTTAGAAGAGGGGTTTTGGGCTCCATATAAGCAAACACTAAAGTTGTCAAGTTGATTACTTCTTTCTTTCAACCCACTGGAAAATCAAAGGCATTATGTACCCATAGGATATGGTTGCACTATGGGCAAAGGAAGATAGATTAGTGAGAGGATGTTCCTCTATTTTTTTATTTGATGTTCCTTTATGATGTTCCTCTATTTATCACTACCAAAGCACTCCAATCCCTTGGTCTCATTCCAAGAAGAGTGGATGTACTTCACTTCAATGTTAAGGGCTTTCAACCTATCTACAACCTAGGTCATGGATACAAACAAGTATTACTACCTTTTTATCCACTACCAAAGGTTTATTAACCTTCAATGCTAGGAGAGGTTCTAAGGGAATTACATGACTTCCTCCCAAGATTTTGTAGCTTGACCCCCCTTAACCTTGGACATTGCCCTATAAGCATTTACAAATCTTACTTGGGACCTTTTGTAGTGATATAACAAAATATAATGGTTCCTTCCCCCACAAGCCCATCTATACTTTCCTTTATCTTATAGCTTGAAATTTCCCCTCTTTTAGTTTAGGCCCTCTTGTGTTGTTCATCTTTCTCTTGAACTTGTCTCTACAATGTTCCAAGGGACATGTCCCCCCAAAAACAAGTTGTTTCTAAGATGAGAATGTCCTCCCAAAAACAAGTTGTTTCTAAGATGAGAATGTCCTAAGAACAACAAGACACCAAGAGTATGCATTCACCCATGCTCCTCGCTCCTAATTGCCACCAAGACCAGGGACATTTCTAGAGCTGCCTTCATAGTGGGAACTGTTGTGTTGTAAACACACACGCCCCTTTGCAAATGGGGACCCCCACTTCTTTACTTCTTAGGTTAGTAGGTTTTGTTTAGTTTTGTTTTACCTTGGCAATAGTTTTAGTCTCTTAGCCTTTGTTTGTGAGAGGTAGTGATGTCTTGTTAGTCCGGGAGGGAACTTGTTGATCAAACCTTGAAATGTCTTAGAGTGCAGCGTCTTGCCTTTAGGGTGTGACCAAGTTACGAATTCATCAAGTTTGAAATCCACGAGTGAACGTCAAAATTAAGAATTGAAGGCGAAATTCACAATGTTGCCAATTTTGTAGAAGTACAAGAAAAGTTGTCAAGGAAAATACTGGAAATCCAAAATCAAGACAAGGAAAATTCCTTGTCAAGGTCGGATTCTCTGACTTTGACAGGAGAGGGAAAATAGAGAAAATTTGTTCTTAACATGTGAAATGATTGAAATTGGAAAGATGAGGAGTTCCAAGTTGGGTGAGGGATCTTATGAATGAATTTCAAATTGAAATATTTGCACAAATCTTTCATGAGTTCCTGCACATGTGAAATCTCTGCCCAACACTTAGGTTCTTCAGTTCTTTCACTAGTTGAATCTCTGCCCAAGCAATGGGTTCCAGAGTGCATTCACACTTGGAAATCCCGCCTAGGAAGAGTATAGGTGAGGTGGCCAACTTAACATAAGGTGGAAACATGAGGAAATTTGCTTGATAATTAGGGAGTTGAGGGATGTGAAAGGAAAAGTTGTTAAAGAGAAGTTGAAAATGAAGAGGTGGAAGTAAAAGAATTCCAAATTGAAATCAGAAATTCCAAGGTTGAGATATGGAATTCCAAAGTTGGGATAGGTGATCCATGTTTAAGGTTAAGATTGTGAAAGAACACCTCAAATTCCCCATCATTTGTTCTTAAACAAGTCAAAATTCCCATGAGTTGTTCTTTCACACCTCAATTTTCTGCCCTAAAGTTCCTTAGACTCGCAAAATCCCAACAAGCATTGAGTGTTTAGTTCTTACACAAGTGAAAATTTCCACTTGCATTTGGGTGTGTTGTTCCTTCACAACTTAATTTTCCGCCAAGGGGAAGGGTTCTTGAGTTCATTCACAACGCAACTCTCCACCAAGAATTCAGGTCTTGTGTTCTTTCACAAGTTCAAATTTCCTCCTAGAGTTCATTCACACTCCCAATTTCCAATGAAGAATGCTTGAATGCTTGGGTGCTGAGTTCATTCACAACATAAAATTTTGCTTGAATTCAGTTCCTAACTAGAATTCCAAGGTAAGCGCTTCACCTTATATATATACCATTCAACATCAATTCAAACAAGGACAGCCGACTTACAAAGACATCATGCTTGGCCGTTTTGATAAGGGCTAATTCAAATTGAAATGTAAATATACTACTTCCTAGGTTAGCCTAATTAGTCATTGAAGGTGGAGCGCATATATATGATGATTCAAGAGCACCATTCATTCCTCAAGTCAAAACAATTCAATGCACATTGGAGCAAGTTTTCCAGCAGACCTAGGAGGCAAGCAAATTAAAGCAGATTTTTCAAAGAAAATCGGGTCCAAGACCTAAAGGATTGAATCAGCATATGGTTTTAGGGCGAATTTCCCAGCTGATTTGAAGCAATTCTTGTCAAGACAAATCAGAATTGCAAGGCTAATTTCTGGAACTAGATATAGAGGTGCGAATTTCTGCAAAGAGATCAGGTCCAAGCAAGTGTTGGGGGAGGAGGGAGTGGCCAGGGGTTGAAGTGGAAAAAGAAGAATTGTAGCAGACCTGAAGATGCCAAATCAGACCTGAAAGTGCATTTTTCCAGACTTGAAAACCTCATTTCCAGATAAAATTCCAAGTCTAAGATGTTAATTCCAGATCAAGGGTGCAAATTCAGGTTATACATTCAAGATTCAAATGGTATGATGTGTGATCCGTAATCCAGATGATGAAATCTAGAGGTAGATGTCATCATCAAATCAGGATTCAAAGACAAATTTTGTTAAAGAACAAATCAGACCCATGTGTTGAGTGGCAAGTAGAAAGGGGATAAATATTGAATTTTGAAAGGGAGGCGATTCCTTACAATTAAAACCAGTAATTTATATGCAAATTTAAGCAATTTCCTCACTAATTCAAATATCATTTCCAGATTTGAAACAGGGGTTTTAATTACAAAAGTGTCAATTACAGATTTTTAAGGCTTTTTGTGAAGCAAATTTTGTAATCATTGATGTTGTTTACAACTATGATTGAAACTGTTCTCTTTCTTTTCAGGTTTCGGAGACAAAATCAACATGTTTGAGGAGGACAAAAAAGGACATTACAATATGAAGAGCTCTACAACAACAATGCGAAGAAGCTCGAGGTCCGAGATATTCAAGAGGACAAGGTGAAGGGTGTCAAAGAAAGAGAATTCCAAGCCATTAAGGAAGCATGATGGCGAAACAGGAAGGACCACATTCACACTTCAAGGAAGGCATTCAATAGGATCACAAGGAAGATTCTACGAGGACCTTGGATTTCCTTTGATCAAAGGAAGGAACTCAACAATGCGAGGAGAATCAATATCAAGGAATCCACAAGGATGATAAAGAAGGAGCTTTTCAAGGATTGCTTTAGGATGAAGGATTGAATTACACCAAAATAGACAAGATTCACATTTCAAGATGAAGTCCAAAGACAAGGAAGCGATTCAAGGATTTTCAAGACAAGATTTCAAGGATGGAGAAAAATGTTACAACATGGAGAAAGTTAGAAGGCAAGATGATATCAAGGTCATAAACATCACAAAGGAGGATGCCAAGAATGAGGATGAAATGTGAAAGATTTGATCAAAGATGAGGCAATTTGGGAATATGAATCATCACAATCAGTCAAAAGGCTAGATAATGTTGAGTATCAAGAGATATTGCTACAAAGAGCAATGGGTTGAAAGTTAAAAGATAAGCAAGTTGATGTGGCGATTAGTCATCCAACCAATCAAGTTATTCCAAGTCAACATGACCAAATTCATCGAACTTGATTCACCAACAACTATACAAGTGGAAGGCATTAAATACAATGTAACAACTCAATTTTCTCATTGGTCTTTTTCCTCGAAAGGATTGTAATTTTCTCATTGGGTGATGTTAAATGTAAGGTGGTGGTTGTTGTAACTACCCCAATTAGGGTTTTCTTTGAATTATCTTGACCATTGATTTAGAGTCAATCCTAGATCTTCATTTGTAATTGAGAGCTCTATAAAAGGCTTGGCCTTCTCATTTATAAAGGTTAATAGAGGAATAGTGGAAAAATAGAGAATAGTTAATAGACTAGGAGCTAGCGGTATAAGTAGTAGTAGGAGGAGACTAGTGATTGTTGCTAAGACTATGTCGAAATAAATACATGATTTTCATTGAAGATGTGGTGGATCTTTGTATGAGTTTGAACATGTTGCATGGTTTCTACTTCTCAAGTTTTAGATTTGTTTACATGGAGTTTATTAGTTGAATGAAAGATCTTATTGTTGATTAATGGTGAACTATGTGTTCATACCATTTGGAATTTATTGATTGCAAATTGTAGTGCATGTTGAGTCTGAACTCATATTAGAAGCTTAAATGCAATTGCTCTATGCTCATTGTTCATGGTGTTGATGTGCATAAGTGATATGAAAATCACTTGCATACCCTTTGGAGTTTGCACCATCTTTGTGTAGTTGTTTCCTTGTGGCAATTAAAAGCTTGGTTTGGCTTCACTAAGTCAACAATCATTTCTTGCATTGTTAGGTTTTTAATTAGATTCTCTATCCTTTTCCTTTTTATCTTTGTTTGGTAGAAGTTAAGTTAGTTCAAGTTCCAGCTAAGTGTAAGTCCCTTTGTGATTATTAGCAAATCACATATCTTCACTAAGTCCATCTATCAAAAAGTCACATTGTTTGCATTGTAAACCTTGGGGTTACCTTATTTATCACATTGTTTAGCATTTGAGATTTCGTTGTTCAAGAGAGGATATAATACTTGGTATTTTATTCTATGTTTGAGGTGTCATAGAAAACACATCAACTGGACCTTTGAGGGAATGTTGAGGCATTATCAAGATTTACAAAGTGTCATCACATCCCTCAAATGTCCCAAAAACTTGTTGCCATCTCTCATGCCTGAAACGTCAAAAAAGGTAAGTTTTTGAAGGAATTTTTTAGAGAAAAAGGGCACTAGTCCCAACCCTAAAAGTCCTATTGGCCCCATGCACCCAAAACACTAAAAAAAAACTATAAAAAGGCATCCCACCCTCAATCCAAAACACAAAGAACAAAATAAATAGAAAAATTCAAGAATGACTATTCTTGTCTTTAGCTACATAACCCTCATCATTTAGATTCGTCAAATTCTCCAATTTCACCATTATTTCTTTGAAGATTGAAGAACTGGTTAAAAATAGTGAGGACTTGGTTATTGAAAAAGCATCATGATTAACTTATGACAATGGAGTGTGTCATGATCTTCAAGATTTGCAGCTGCTCCCTTTGACTCTACTATGAGCTTTGTCTCCAAACCTTCACTTTGGATGTGTATATATTTATATATTTGCACAGTGATCACCATCTCCCCACTATCCCCAAATTTAGGCTAGATCACCCCTCTCCCTTGTTCTAAACTTTGTACAGCTATGGTGTTTACTTAGATTGTTATTTCACAATCAAATATAGCATCACGTAAATGGATCATAGTTTGAAGACTTGAACTCGAACTTGACTTGGCATGTAATGTCCCCTACTAGTTTAGGACTGTTTTAACCATAACCTTGACTAGGAGACAAAGCTTCATAACATGAACCCGATCATAATCTTTCCCTTATATCGAATTGATAATTTTATCTGATTGATAACCTCAATTTTACTTCTATATATATATATAATTAATTTATTCTCATATGGTATTATATTATATATTATAGTAATTATAATGATTATATTATCCTTTATGATTTTATATATATATATATATATATATATATATATATATATTATTACTAAGTTCTACATAAGAACATTATCATGCCTCTTATATTAAGCATTCATACTAAGTACACTCCTATGCATACCATCAAGAGCAAGGGTGTTACCACCGGTAACTTAATATCAGTTATGACCTGTTCTGATTCGTGGGAGTTACCAATAGAATGACCATGTCAAATTAGAGATTATATTATTATTAAGTTCGAACGGTGAGATAGATATTATCTCTAGGGTGCTATGATACTGGTTCCTTATTTAATATTCACAAGACTTGTCCAATGGATGATTGGTAAAGGCCGATTCGATGGGCCTTGTTGATGAGATGGAGCGATGCTTTTGAAATTGTTTCCTACTTCTATTCACATCCTACGAACTGTACAACCTGATTGATGCCAAAGGCAATTACTCCATCGAGCGGATCCCACTATGAATACATATATTAGAACTCCGATAAATCTTCCCCCCAGCAAATGAGTTTGAAACCTCCATCAAATATCGTGTAATGCTGATTGGGTGCATCTCTTAATTTGGAACAGTCATATCCTTTCATTATGTTATCAATTATCCTTCTTACTAATCATTGTCTTCTTAAACAGATCGCTAACCATAATATCGATCGATATTATTATGTCCTTTCTAATTATCGATTAGATAATATAGTTAAAGGATATGGAGTTGTAATCATCTGAGGGTAATCGACATTGTAAGTGCGTGGCGGCCATTGGAAGAGATTGTCGCTGTTGATCTTATCAATATTCCCTTAATTCTGCATAAACAATAACTCTTTCCTTAAATCGATAGTCTTTATGACTAATTAACGATATTCAACGCTAATCTTAATCACTCCTAGTAATGTTCGAATCACTATTAATGTCTTTCGTATCAATATCGCTGTTCATGATAATAATATCATTCCTTACTTGCTGACCACATGAGAATTGGTCGCTGTCTATCAATTATATTAAAAATATTATTATAGCTGGTCAAGGGTGACATTCCTTAGCAATACTGAGTTCGATCATTCTCTGCAACATAGCTATGGATGATGATTCTGTAATGTCCCTGATGTATATTACGCTTGACAATTTGAAAGTCAGTATAGGTTAGCCGTTACTATGTGAATAAATGGTGAATGCTTATAAGTTTCAACTTCAAATTAAAACTCATTTATTCATATTTAATAATAAATATTAATTAAATAATAATAACTAATGAATTTCAAATAATTTTTATAATAATTATTTCAATTAGACTTTATATATATAATGATCAGAGAGGGGACATGACATGGCAGCCCAAAATTTTGACTTGGACGTGGGACTCGGCAAAAAACTTGACACTAACTCAACAAAAACAAAAACCTCATAATTACACCAAAAAAAAAGAAATAAATGCATTTAGAGCACATAAAAGTGTAATCTGACTATCAATTTGTCAAACATTACATATCATATTATCCTCAAACTCTCAAAATTTGAAATTTAATAGTTTCTAAGTCAAACAATGCATTGCAATACAACGAAATTATAATAACAGCATTATAACTATTTATATATGATGATATGTCAAAATTCAAAAAACAACAAAATACAATCTTTATTTGTCTTTCCCCTCCTAGTGTAATTTAATTTTTCAAGCCTTGAACTACAAGTTAGTATCAAAATGATAATATATTGTTTTTTCAAAGGTGTCTTTGTTTTCCTCCATTGCATCCAATTCTACTTCTTTTGTTTGATGATTCGATCAACTTTGAATGCTTAAAAATTGTCTTCTTGCTAAGTTGATTCTTCACTTGGTGAAATGGGTGAATAAGAGCCAAAAGTGACCAAAAAAGAGTCGAAATTTCATTTAAAAAAGCATGGCTGTTATGTCCAAGTGCCAGGCAGAAGAGTCTTCCCTCAAGACTCAGGAGTCTGAACCCTAGATTTGAAGACTTGGAGTAGGACTCAGCCAAGTACTCTCCAAGACTTGGCCAGACTTGGCGCAGGAGTCTGGTCGACAACTTGGCTAGCTCAGGGAATCGGGATTTTGCAGAGTACTTGGAGAGTCTTCAAACTACGATATGGATTACACTATAATGTTTCTTATTCAATCTTTCAAGCCTCTTTCGAGACCCCTCTTTATGGAAATTACAGGATCAGTAATGTGATCTTTCTTGTGTTTAGTTACTTACAATAACATAATGTGTTTCTACAATATTACTACTCTTTTATAATTGGTTGTGATTTATGAGTCCTACCTATCTGTTTTGATTATTTGTGGACATTAAGATAATTTCTTTCTTGTGTACAACATAGGAATGCAAGATTTCTTCTAAATATTAGATGTTGTAGCATGGATTGAAGTATGCTGGATGTTTAGAATAGCATTAGTTTCATAGAAGAGAATAGTCTTTATTATGCTTTTAGTATGCTTGCATTACATAAGAAGACAAATGAACAAGGGGATGCCATTTTTCATGAGAGGAAATGTTGTTGACCTAGATTTTGGCAGTGATCAAAGCTCTATTAGGAGAACTTTCTAGGTTTTAATCCTAACTGGACCTATTGTTTGTGTTCCAAATTCTATGGTTTTTTGTTTATTATAAAGATGCAGTTATAACTTCTATTCCATCATGCTATTTTGTCTATCATAGCTTCTGTTATATTAACGTTTTCTTGCCTATCACTGAGTAGATTCTAAGCTATTCTGTCAATCTTGTCTGTCTCAGCATCTTTCATAGGTTTCATGCTAATCTCTGACAACACACTCTGTGAAAGGATTGTGAACAAATCGGAAGGTACACTTTGCCCTTCCAACAAATATCTAAATAGGTTCCAACGTAGACAAAAGTATGCTCCCAACAAGACCAAAATGTTGGTCAGAAATCCCTATTGACTGACTTCCAAAGAATTTTGGCAAATTTTAGCCAGTAACATTGAAAGAACCCTTTAGCCATTTGTGTCCTCACATTACTATTATTGAGACACGCCATTGAAAAAAATTGGGATGAAAAGGAAGAAGCCTACTGCTGTTTTGTGGACTTCAGGAAGGCCTTTGAGACAGTCCCCAGAGATGAGCTGTGGTGTAGGTTGAAGGAGCTTGGTATTCCAATGCATTTTAGAGCAGCTTTTCATCTGCTCTACAAAGAGGTCCAAATCAAAATCTGAACTCAAGCAAACACCTCAGAATGTTTTAGGAGTGATATTAGTGCTAAGCAAGGGTGCCCTCTTTCCCCCACTTTTTTGGCCTATACATCGACAAACTTCAAGAATGGCTGAATTTGCATGGTGGTGATGGGGTTCGCCTAGTGGAATATGTGATAAGGCTTCTTTTATACACAGACTAACTTATTTGGATAGCCAAATCCATGCATGGGTTACAAAGCACCCTCATTATCTTGAGTGCTTTTGTAGGGTTGTTCATATGGAGTATAAAAGAAAAAGACCAAGATCATGATATTCTTGGACAAAAGGAAAAAGATCCAACATAAGTTCTACTTTGAAGGAAAAACTCTCAAAGAGGCAAATGAATACAAGTATCTTGAGATTGACATCAAATATAGGCTTAGTCAAGAGGCTTGTAGAAAGAAAAGAACTTTGGAAGGTAGGAAAAATTTATATGCCATCCAAAACAAATGTAGAGAGGCAAAGTTATGGGATTGGAAAAGTATTCAGACTCTGATTGAGCTATTGGTAATTCCGGTGGTGCTGTATGATTATGAGCTTTGGGCTAGTAGCTCATCCAAGGCAAATTGGAAGAAAATGGAGAGAATTTAAAAGCACATGATCACAAGTAAGTTTAGAATAAAATTTTCTACCCCATATGAGATTTTACTAGCTGAAACAAAGGTTGTTCCTATGGACGCCATTGCTGCAGTTTGTCTCATAAGTTAAAGGTCGTTCCTATGGAACCCATTGCTATGGTTTGTCTCATAAGTTATCTCAAAAGAATTGATCAGATAGAAGCAAGCAAATTTCCTAAGGTTGTTCTCAACCAGGTTCTAAGCAAGAGAAAGAAGTTATGGATGAAACAAAAAAGCAAAAAGCAAGAGGAATTTAACCCCACATGTGATCATCAGCAAAAAGACTACATAGGGTCGAATACCATTGGAGAGCAAAGATTTTGATTGCTCAACTTAGAATTAGCTCACATCAGTTCTCGTATGAATTTGGAAGTTGGAAAAGACCAAAAGTGGAATGGGAAGAGAGAGTTTGTGAATTTTGCTCATCTGGAGCAGTGGAATCAGAAAAATACTTTATTTTTTATTGCGAGTCCCTACAAGGACATCAGGGCCAAATATGCTAGTATTTTGGTTAATGCTGTTATATCAATTTAATTATCAAGGGGACAGATGAGAAGGTTGGAGAACTCATTATCTTCATGAACAAGAGAAAAAAATTAAGGACAGAAGGCTTGATTGACGTGGCAAGTTGTCCCATAGGCTATTTTTAGCCTCAATGAGGTTAAAAATACTATCCATCTATCTATCAATCTAAAACAACCATCTTCAAAATTCCATGAGTATTGGAGTGAGAGGAACACTAATATCTTTGTCTTAAAAATAAATAAAGAAATAAGAAAAATATACAAATCTCTTAACAAACCTGAAGGATGCCCAAAACAAGTATGAATATTCCGAGTCCTCTATGGGCACGAATATTGGAATCCAATCTATTGTACAATGCTACTCCAAGAATGACTCCTGCCACCCCAAAGATGAATCCGAAGAGCTGAATACCAACATGCAGATAGAACCAGGCTGGATCCCACTGTCGAAAGTAGCGTGCTATGATTGCACCTATTGGAAGTAAAACTCCCCATGCAAAAATGTTCAGCGCCCCATGATTTCTTTTCATAGTCTCAGTAGTGCTAGAAGTTGAAGATGTCCCTGCAGATTAAGTCATTAAGACTACTATCAATGTATCATTGCATTAGTTTCCTCATATGACTTGCAGCTATGAGGAAAACAAATTATAGAAGTTTCTTTTGAAATGGCAGCTTGACAGAAGTTAGGAACATCACAGAATGGATAAAGGATTAAACTCTTCAAAGTCAATTTCATGAACAAAAAACTGTCCACTTCTTGCAGTTAATGATTTCAATCTCACCTGTAGTGAAGTCAAGTGTAGTGTGAAATGCACTTGAATGTTTGGAGAGTTGGTCATTGGATGGAGTTACACTCCCAGATGCATATAGAAGATTTTGTGATTTTACAGGCTCAGCAAATAGTAATTGAAAGGCCAGATAAATGGTAGATCCTCGTGACTGAACACTTGCAGAGTTGTTTACAACCACCAACTTAGTGTCATCTACCTGAACTTTACCTACACTTTTACCCCCTAGATAATATTGCTTAATACTTCCAGAGCCATCTTGTTTGATCCATCCAACCATGGCACTAGAACCCACCATAAATTCGTCCTCTGAAAATGCCATACCCACCCAGCCAGTTGTGTAAGGCGCAGATAGTACAATGCTTATAGCATTATCATTTTGTTCATACTGCAACAAATCCAACGAATTTCAGCATTTTAGCAGCAGAAAATCTGATTTATATATAGTTATACAAAGTAACTTTATTGGAAAAAAAAAAATAGTGATGCAAAGCACTTCTGTCCTCGTAATTAGATGGATACTGTAAACTATATTGCAATCATTATTGCAATTTGTAAATATAAAATTAGAACTTAAAATGACAATCAAATAAGACTTTAGAAATAAGTAATAACAGATCCTGATGTGAGAGCGGTCAACATGCATTGGCCAATACCAAGAAATGGGATATCCTCATTAAAATGAATAAGCCATGATTAGGAGTTTCTAACAGTAATAACAATTTAGATTTGTGCAGAGAGTTACGTTTTGTGTAGATGAGAATATCTTACAAAGTTCAAGCACAATTATGGGGGTCAGAAGTGCACAGCTTAATATTCAAAGAAATAAATATAGCATTGCTGCCTAATGGAATGCAAGGTATGTTATGTAGACCTAATTAAAACATCTAGTTAAGGAGAATACCACTCTCTGATGCAATAACCGACACAGACATTCAAGCTTTGCTCAATAGTTTGTAAAGTATATAGTTAGATGCCTTAAAATGGGACCTACTTAACTACTGATCAATATTGTGTATGGATATTCTTTCTTACAGGTCACAATTAAAGTAATCCTTGTTAAAATCGAATCCTGCTTCAGTTATACCTGCTTAAAGATTTTAGATTTCTTTTCTTGTGCTCTATCCTATATCTTGGATGCCTAACATATTTTTAAATAGTAAATGTTTGCATAAACAAAGAAAAGAATAAGGACCCAGAGGAAAATAGGTGTCAGTTACATTGATAACAATAAGCTGAAAGTAGTTTCAGGCTACGAAGGGCGTGAAAAGTTAAAACCTTTGAAATTAATTATGAAATCCAGTACATGTGCTGAATGACTAAAAGAGATTGGAGAAACAATTGAAAGATGCCAAAAGCATACAAAAATGCAACGGTCAGATTTTTGTCTGCCTCAACCATAATCAAGGTTACAAGCAGCATTCTTGGACCTTGGCTTTTGCAACATAAGACATGATCATTTTTCTTCACATCCAACAACTTTGTGAAAGTAGGATTTTTTTACCAAAGAAATTTTGTATAGAAATTTTTGATTTCCAACACCGTACAGGTAAATGCTCCAAGCATATCCAATGCCTCGTTTTTTGATAGTAAAGATTGTTAACGAAATCAATGTATCCAAGAAATTTTGTTCATGGATAAGTCATTTTGTGAAACACCTAAGAATAAAATTGAGTGTTGAATGTCATGTCCTTTCTTGTATTTGATACTATTATTATAATTTAAATAAAAAAGTGTTTTTAATGCTCACCTAATATAATTAATTAAAAAATAAATAAAATAAAAAATAAGTTTAAAATCCAAATTGCAGGTTGGCCACCAAGTTCCCATACCAACTCGTATATATAAAGGTTTTGCTTTCAATTTGGAGGCTTTAAGGAAACTTAGGTGGATTTATTCCTGAACCTGCATTTTTGATACAAAAACCCCAAGGTGCTAACCCTAAGGTGAGCCAAAAACCTTCTTCAATTCCTTATAATAAAAATCTGACTTCCAAAAGAAATTTACAAGGCTGAAATTGGATTTTTTTCCCCATATTATAGGGGCTAGGCATCACAAGTGGAAGACAATTGATTACCAATGCCAGTTATCTCCAGCTAGGAAGACAACCCTAGCGACTAGATCTTCAACCCGTATTTCCTTGCACTAGGAAGACAACAGTGATCAGATCTTAAGTTTATTTTCAAGCACCAGGCATACAAGTGGTTGCCAGCACTCAAGTGAATCCACTTGCCATATCTGATCTAAACTTGTGCAGTCCTTAAGATCTTCATCCTAGACACCTGGGTGATCCATAAGGGGGACAAAATTTGCCTGGATCTGGAACATATGGGGCTGGCAACTCGATATTAGATTATATAAGGTGCAAGGAAGCATAACCTCCAACAAGACAACATGATAGCTCCACTGCCTAGATCTGATGGCATCCTAACAATGTAAAAGGTGACAGCTAATCAGCAATAAGGTTTACATCATCAGCACAATAACATCTGGTTGAGGGTAACTGAACCTATACACTGTCAAACAGGTGTTAGCATTGACATTTCTTTATTTGTTGGACATTACCTTGATATTATTGATGAATTCAATTTCTAAGTGTATGGATTAAAGGTTGTTACAGTCCAAATAAATTCAGAATTGTTTCAATTATTCTTGCCTACTTTTATGTTTCAATTTGCTCGTTGAGTCAATCAAAATTGAGGGTTTATCTAGACCCCATTAGGGGATATTACAGTGGCATTAAAGCCACCTTTTTCTGCCAACCAATGGGATTGTGTGATGCAAATTTATGTAATCGAGCGACCGGGAAATCAGATACCAGTACATGCAAAGGAAAAAAGAAGCCACAACATCTAGGAGGTCATTATGAATGAAAATATGGAGCTGACTAGGTAACTTCAGCCTAACATGAGAGAGTCTATGGCAGAAATAATACAGACCTTGAGAGGAATGAATCAACAATGGAGTGCTGGAAGATCTAATCCAAATGTTGCAAAAGGAAGTCATTCAACTAATGATGAAGTCTCAATCAATCCACTAGACATTTCAAACCAAATTTTTGCAAAGGGGAGAAGAGGATCCATTTGAAGCAGAGCGGCAATTACCACCAAGACTAGAGGATGAGATGACAAGGTATCATGCAAAGTATAGTGCTCTAAACCCAAAAATCCACTGTGGCATGTCCTTCATGGGGTATTTGTTGTGACCATTTCACACATCGCCCCATACAAATGGGGACCCCCTCTTTTTACTTCTGTTTTGCCTGTTCTTCTCTCTGCTCTTAGGGTTTTGAGTAGGTGAGTGAGTCGTCTGGACTAGGGTTAAGCCCTAGGGGTTTCTTTTTGATATTTTCAAGCCGAGTCCGGGCAAATTTTGAAAGATTATTAAACATCCTCCCGAAGATTGCCATTTTTGAAATAGGATGAGCCTGCCAGGAAGTCAAGTATGTCTCAGGTTAGGTCCAGTCAGGATTTTGAGGGCAAATTCAAGTTAGGTCTAAGTGTTAGCATTTTAATGATGGAATTGTACATTTTGTCTGGGTAAATTTTGACCAAATTTTGGAAGCAAGATAACTAGTTCCCGGCCTTGAAGATGACCTAACCCTGCCTTGTGAAGTGACTGAAGACCTAAATTTTGGATATTTTGGCTTATAAAGGCAAAATCACTCCT
Source organism: Cryptomeria japonica (assembly GCF_030272615.1). NCBI lineage: Eukaryota > Viridiplantae > Streptophyta > Pinopsida > Cupressales > Cupressaceae > Cryptomeria > Cryptomeria japonica. The sequence continues at coordinate 690,605,543 of NC_081407.1, forward strand.
GTCCCTCTCCCAGGGACCAAGGCGAAAATGATATTTGGTGCATCTTGGTTACTGACTTGTTTTAACTGTTTTGTGCAGGGTCTCCAGCGGAGGTGATTGGACATAACTTAAAGATTTTGAAGATTTTGAAGACTCAAAAATGATGAATTTTGAAGGTTTAAGGTGAATTCGCTCCTGTCCTCCACTGAAGGACCAAGGCGAAATGGTTTGCTTAGGTCATTCTTGGCCTTAATTGATCAAATTGAAGCACCAAGGATACAATGATGGATGAAATCAACATGATAGAACACCCAGACTTAGTCCAAAGCGATGAAAGGTTGAACGTTTTACCTAGCAAGATGAATTCGCTCCTGTCCCTCACCAAGGGACCAGAGCGATTTTCTTTGCATGCACCTTTTTTCGACCTTTTCAGGATTTGGGCTCTTGTTCATAGCTTGCAAAAAGATGGTATCTTCCCCAGCAAAGGAAATTTGAGATGAAAATTGTAATGATTTAGCCTTGAGGACAAAAATCGCTCCTGTCCCTCACTGAAGGACCGGAGCTTGAATTCCGAATTTGCATTATCTTCACAAGATTTAAGTAATTTCGCGATTTGAGGAGGTCAAGAGAAGTATGTTTTGCCCGCTGAATATAACTTGAATAGGTCACAATGAAGAGAATCCAAGTTGCAATAGGCGCTCCTGTCCCTCACCAAGGGACCAGAGCGATTTTCTAAGGAAGCTCCTGTCCCTCTCCAAGGGACCAGAGCGATTTTCTCACAAGACAAACTTTTGGCAAAGGAAAGGCAAGTTTCATGTTTGAGATGAATGAAGGCGTAATCGATCCATTAAAGATAATTTTGAAAGTTTGCAAAACACAAGTGAGCTCATAATGGCCAAGGCGCTCCTGTCCCTCACCTAGGGACCAGGGCGAAAAACACATTATCAAGTCTTCCCCTCCAAATTTGGCCGAATCCAAGCCAAGGCACAAGATGGCGATGATATTTAAAATGCTTCAAGGAAGAATGAAGTTGCAAGGACCACAAAACTTGATAAAAAATGGCTAGGGCGCTCCTGTCCCTCACCAAGGGACCAGAGCGAAATCTTCAAATTTGCCTAATAGCCTAACATTTTGGAATGCTACTTTCGTTTCCAAGACTCAAGATGGAATAAGGAATGATGTTTTACGCCTTGGAGGTAATTAGATATTGATATGGTTAAGAATTTGTGCTATGGACTAAAAATCGCTCCTGTCCTTCACTGGAGGACCAGGGCGATTTCTATAAAATCAACCATTTTCCTCCAAAGCCACGCCAAGACAAGGCGATACAAGACGGGAAAATGTCTTTCGAAGGACGATGAACAAGGAATCGACCCCAAGAATCAACTATCTTAAGCTCAAATGCAAAAATCGCTCCTGTCCTTCACTGGAGGACCAGGGCGAAAATCTTGAGGGGGTCAATTTTTGTCTTGAGAAAGCGAGTGAAACATGCATTGAAGGGACGAATGAAGATCATTATTTACCCCCAAACATGAATTGGCGATTTGGAAGACAAGGACCAAGGACAAAAGGTAAGATTGCTCCTGTCCCTCACCAAGGGACTAGGGCGAAAGTGCTTTAAGGCACACTCCTTCCAAAGAAGGAATGAATTAAACTCAAGGTTCCCAATAAAAATGCTATTTTGGATGTCCAGGAAGAGACTTTGAACGTGAAAAGCAAGAAATACAAGGCCAAAAATGAATAGGCGCTCCTGTCCCTCTCCCAGGGACCAAAGCGAGGTTCTTAACAAAGTGATATTTTTACCATGCCTAGGCGCCAATGTCCTCTAAGACACATTAAATGCCAATTTCGCTAAAACTCCAAGATATTTTAAAATCAAATTGACATTTAATAAAAGCACATATCATTTAATAATTAATTTTTGAAGCCTTAAAAAATCGAAATTTTCAATTATAAAGGCATTTAAAATTAATTACTATCAAATTAAATTTAAAAATAGAGCGCTTGGGGTATCATTTTAATAATTTTTATAAAGTCGGCCTCCTCTTTTATTAAATTTTTGTTTATTTTTGGCCTATTTTCCAAGTCGGCCTATGGGAAATTGCAATGGTGAGCGCCTATATAAGAAAGGTATTTTGAGCGATGTCAATCCATCATTCATCATTTATTCAAGTACGATTTGGAGAAGCAAGGAGGAGTGCGAAATTTGATTTAAGAGGAGCGAACTTTGTTAGAGGCTAGAGGTGGAGCGAATTTTCCTCAAGGCGTTGAAGACTAAAGGTGGTGAAGTTGATAAAGGAAGCGCATTTTAAAGACTTCGATCTACCTTTTTCCTAGCGAATTTCCTTATTTTGCATCATTTTTTAGAGTTAATTCTCAAGTGGAGGTATGGCGAGATTTATCCTAGTCTCAATTTTGAAATTTTGAAATTTTGAATTTCAAATTGCGTAATTATATTTAGGAAATGATAATTCAAAGATTTATCATGAAGTTTCCTAGTTGAAATCTTTGAATCTCCTTTCTACTCTATATGTTTAAATTGCAAAATATATTGCTCATTATGAAATGTTGTGTAGGTGTCAAGATGGCGACCCCAAAGGCAGGAGCATCCACTAGTCGCCCAGCTCTCATGAAGGAAGATCAAAGGAATGAAGAATTGGAGACCAAGATCGTGTCAAAATGGAGCAACATTGGAGATACCAACTTGGGGAACTTCAGTGTGAAGAAGTTTCGAGAGGTCCCTTATATTGGAAAGCCATCACCTGTCGGAAGGAGAATAATTGAAAGTGGCATTATCAAGGCGGCCGGTTTCCCTCCAGCAGTCCAGTGCCATGAGTTGATGATCGAGTGTGCCCGCCACTATAGCCCACAATCAAGATCGATCGTGTCCAAGGAAGGAAACACTTTGGCTTACCTTTCAGAAGAGACTATCAGTGAAGCTCTCCATCTACCAGAACATAAGGATATGATTTACAAAAGCTTGGAAGGAGCTAGATCCATGTACGAAGATGATCCAGACACTTGCTTGAGCATCATCAATAAGAATTGGTTACTCAAAAGTCGTCCTCGCCTAAGCAAGATTCCCAACACACCACATAGGATCGACTTCCAGGAGGAGTACAGAGATTTGATAACTTTACTCAATCGAGTTACAGGGGCTCCTCAAGCCTTCTATTTTGAGAAGTGGATGTTCTACTTCATCCAAGTGATAGTTCAAGGAAAAGGGACAATTCATTGGGCTAGAATTATTAGCCATTGCTTGGATGTGCAGTTAAGAAGACTGAAGGCTACCAAATCATTCCACATGAGCTCGTACATCATATATGCTTTGATGAGGAGTTTTGAATATGCAGGACTACCTCATAGAGGAGTGATTGGAAGAGGGCCCGGGGAAGTCAGAGTTTGTGAATCTTATGTTCATTTGCATCACCCACCTGGAAGTAACTACTAGTTAATGATACCTTCACGATGAACATCACCAAGACATTGCAAGGCGGGATTCACAATCGGATATCTCAAGATGCACAAGAGCTTGTGAAGAGGTATGGTGCTTGGTTTATCCAATTCCAGAAGTTTACATATATTAGAGTTCATGGGTGTCCTTCACCTCCATATATGTTGCCAAGATATTCGACAGACAGGATAGTGTTACTTGAGGTGACTAGGTAGTTGGCAGCTTATGCAAAGGCATTCAGACACAGGCATGGAAATGGAATTCCTGTGCCTATCATACTAGGGAATTCAGTTGAGGTATGTCCTAATGCTCTAGCCATGGATGATGCAGAGAAAGAGTTGGCCTTATATTCATTTTCATTCTTTGCCTTGAGGGAGAATTTTGATCCTTATGGATATATAGAAGAAACAGTTGGTAGAAAGTACAAGCACGAATTTCAGATAGAGGACTTTTTGATGAATCTCTCAGATGATTTAGAAGTGAAAAGAAAGATGCATTCCAAGTTACCTTTGGATTTCATCAGGAAATGCAAAGTTTATAGAGTGGCTGATCAAGCTCAGGACAATGGCAGACATCTCCAATCATCTTATGACCGAGAAGACAAAGCAGTAAAGATAGATTGGAATGAACCTGAGGTTTTTGACCTAAAAGCTTTGATGGCTCCAATTTTGTCTTGTACTCGCAGATGGGTTGATGTGCAACATCAAAAGTTGAGAGAACAGAACATACCTATGACTTTTACTTTGGAGGAAAGACCAGGGGAAGGAGGAGCAAGCACAAGCGAAGGCAATCCTCATCCTAGGAGCACAAATGAAGACAATCCTCACCCTAGATGCGTAAGTGAAGGCAATCCTCATCCTAGAAGCGCGAAGAGGAAAGAAAGACCTGAGAAAAGGGAACCCTCCAAGAAGAAGCAAGAGGCCCATCGAGATCACTCATCTGGCACATCTTCTCGACATGAAAAAAGGACAAGTCAAGGACAAGAGAAGAGGGTACTTGAAGTTGAGGAATCTATGGAATCAATGGTCCAGAATGATAAACATGAAGAAAGGCAAGCACCTCAACGTTCATCAAGTCAATCTCCCCAAGTCAATGAGCTACATGAAGACAAGAATGATGATGAAGTGACATCTCCTCTTCGAGAAGAGGGATCAGTGCCTAAAGAAATACAAGTTAGAGAGACAAGGTCCGCCATTCCAGATTGGTTAAAGGAGAGGCTAACAAGGGTGATTGTGATCGAAGATGAAGATAATGTAATTGATTTAGAAAGCCTTGTTGGAGATTCTCAGGGAGTAACAAAAAGGAAGAAGGCCACCAAAATGTCCAAGATGATCAGAGATGAGACAGGGTCCAGGAAGTTGTAGATAGCTACACCAGCAGTGGACAAATATGAAGGTGAAATCCTTGCAGAAGAGTATGATGTAGAAACATTTGAGCTTGGTCCACTCACAGCCGAGCAGACACTGGATGAGGCAACTGATTCATTTGAGGCACTTAAAGACAAGCTTAAAGAAGAAATGGAAAAGAACAGAAAGCTTGAGCGAGAGGTCGATGCTTGGAGAGGCTACTTTAGCCATCTCAATCAGCCTTTGGGACGTCAGGATCCAGCAGTATCTCCTGTGCAAGCACTTCCCCTTGAATCGGTTGGTGAGGCAGAAAGAGTTAAGAGCTTGGTCCAGCTTATGAGCTCTTGGATTGACAAATCCCATACCGTTGCCATTGAGTTCGCAACAAGAATGATGCAGACCACCCATCGAGCTATCTAGGTCCTTGAGATCATTCACAACCTAATGATAACAGTAGCCGCCTTTGCACACACTAGAGATGTTGTCATTCCTGTTTTGCAAGTAATCAGGCAAACACCAAGGAAGATCCTAGCACAAGAAAAGATAATGGATGGAGGAGCTCATAATTTACTCCAGTGGTCAACTCTACTTCAGATGAAGGAAGTTCTTTTCAAAGACATTAGTACCAAATGCAATCAAGTTGAGGAGGTCATCCATCCAATTCAGGACAAGGTGTTTGAGGTGTTATGTTCTATTCTTGGCAGAAGGATTGAAGATGAGACAGATGTGAATCTTCAAGAGTTGGAGGAGAAGGTCAAGGTCATTGTTTGCAAAGATGAGAATATTATCATGGATGAGCAAAGAGATCAAATGTTCGCTACTATGCTCCTGATTGAGAAAATCAAAGAACTCGAGCCTGGATGGGACGTAGCTCTTCTCAAGGCTTTCGATCAGGTCATCCACTTGGAGGAACGAATGAGGAATCTTCCAGAGATTCCTATTGCTGAGATCAAGGGAATTGTGTCTAGATTCACTGCATATGCTAAGAAGGAGCATTGGAAAGGGAACAAGGTTCTAGAAGAGAGGTTGTTATAGATGATGTGGCACCTTAATTATCATTGGTCTGTGTCCTAGATTTTTGTGCCAATTAAATATTTGGGTAAGCATTTAATATTGTTCAATAAAAGGGGAACTTTTTGTAATAAACCCTAATTAGGGTTTAGGTGTCAGAATCTCAGCCGTTGATCTTCTTTTGATCTGGGCCGTTCATTGTAATTGAGGATGCTATATATACCCTCATTCATTTTCATTTTGTCATTAGAGTATAGGTAGAGATATTAGAATTAGAATTAGAGCTTCTGGAGAGAAGAAAGTTATTTTGTAGCAAGATTGAGTTTTGAAGAGAGAATTTCAAGCAATTGTTGTCTATTTTGGCTTTGAGATCAATAAAATATTGAAGTTATGGTGTTTTATTGCAAATCTTGTGGCTACTTTCATGGTTGCTTACTTTCTTGAATCATTCTTGGTCGAAGTAGTATTTAAATTTGAAGGACTAAGTGTTGAGCTTGACCTTTGGTGAGATTCACGTTCCAAACCACTAGCTTCTTACTGATTGTAAGAACGCCTTGTGTGGTCAACTGGAGATATTTGGATTACTTAAACCTTCAATCATCCTTGAACTATTGATATGTACCTTCGTGGCAGTGTCTATGATTCTTGATGGATTGAAAAATCATTAGTCACCTTAGAAGATCGCATCAATTTCAGTTGAGTTGTTATGTCTTGGCAATACTGAAATTGGTAGAATCTTACCAAAGCTAGCTTACATTAAGTCATTCTTAGGATTAGATTAGAATCTATCTCTTGCAAACCCTACCTTTTGATCTTTTTGAGAACTTGTTAGTTTTAGGAAATTTTGTTCCTGTACGGAAACGTAAGGCCCCTTGATGAAACAACATTCACAACGACCACTGGTGCTTATCCACACGTAGAGACCCTACATACAAGAACCTTGAAGTCATCCCGATTGATCCTTTTCGCGACATCTTCAACATTCGGAGGCTTTACTCAAGAGAGGATAAGGTACCTTTAGGTATTTTATTCTGTGTTTGATAGTGTACAAAATACACGTCAACAGTATTATGAGATGAAAACAAAGGACGAACATAGGATTGGAAGGAGATATCATCAAGATCGGCCCCAAAGTGATATACAACAATGGTTGGGAAAGATCACTATACCTATTTATGATGGATCAATGTAATGTCCCCAACTAGTGATTACCTGAATTTTTTCCTAAATTAGTAATTCCACAATATAGTTTATCATTTTTTTAAATATATAAGAGTAACTTCATCTAGTCATTCAATAAACTTAGGAATAGGCAAATAAATACATGGATTAATATAATAGCAAATATATTACATAGAATGATAACATGTCTTTCTACCCATAACCAATCATAGTCTAGTTTGGTAGGAAAGGCTCGTGAGGGTGCCTGTAAATTGCTCATCCCAACTAAGCCCAAGAGCACACAACGTCCCACTATGACAACTCACCTCTTGGCCCTCAAGAGGCAGGAACGTCCCACTATGACAATTCCATCGCTTGGGGTGGCCTACTTAGCTTGGGAGAACCGGTAAACTGCAATTCCCTAACTTACTTCCTCCATTCATTCCTTTGATTGATTACGAGATAAGACATATACACATATATAAATAATCAAAGTAATTTATTTATAATCTTATCCATAATATGTAGAATTCGTTCTTATATACTTATATATATATATATATATATATACATAATCTTATTAATATTATTTCAAGTATATATGTTTGTATATCAAGATATTATAAATCTTGCTAACATCATTATCATATATAAATCTATATAAATCTTTTATGTACTATGAATGCGTATTTAGTTATGACTGTCATACATATTGCAGTCTATATTAATATTACTATTAAATTCCGCATAAGAACATTATCAGGCTTCATATATTAAGCATACATATTAAGCTCATCCCCATGCATACCACCAAGAACAAGGATGTTACTATCTGTAACTTAATAACAGTTCTGATTTGATCTGATCCATGGTGATGTTACTAGATGCTTTGATTCCTTCCCTTTATATCTCTCAATGTGAGGGAGAGGTCACACCTCTTCATCATGTATGCCCTTTGGCAAGAGACACACCCTTTCACCATTAGCACCATTTGAAAGAGTGCAACTCTTCATTATTTCTGCCCTTTGAAAGGGTCACAACCTTTCACTATCAAATCTGTACTTCTTATTTAAATCAGATCTGCACTTCTGATTCCCAAATTATCCCCCCTCAAATGAAAGTTCTCTTCTCCCTTTTATATCTCATATTTGAGGGAGTAACAACTTTTCATTTTATGTCTTTTGACTATTCATTAACTTAATTAAATCTTAATTATATTTAATTATATTCTTTATATTTTAATTTAACTTTTTTAATATTTTAATTTTATTATTTATTATTAAATTCTATTTCAAAGAGGGGACATCATAGTCCACCCCACTCAAGATTGCTTGTCCTCAAGCAATGATCATGGAGCATTCAAAATGTTTCCCAATATGAAACATGCATGGAATAAACATGCTGGAAACATATCAAGCATGAACCAAACACGGAGCATAGACATAAAAACATGGAGTATACACATGGATATATGCAAACACGGAGCATACACACAAATACATGTATTGTTAGATTCCTTCTTATTGACTAGAATGATTCATTGATTTGTGTTTAACTTGCAGGATGGCAAGATCAAAGCTCTGATACCATTTGTAATGTCCCCTTTTGGGAGGACACTAAATTTTGCCCAATATACTTGTGCATTTCAGTATTCAAAAATCAAAATTCAAATTCAAATCAAAATGAAATTGAATTTCAATTCAATCTCCTACTACACATGTTGAAAATTTTAACTAATTGATCAAATCAGTTAACTCTCCAATCTCCCCTTTTCACTCCAAATCACCTTTTCTGACTAATTAGTCAATTCAGTCATCTCTCCAATCTATTTAGTCTACTATCCAATCTATTTAGTTGACTACTCTATCAATTTAGTTAGCTATTCAATCTAATGAATTAACAAATCAATCAAGATGAGTTCACTGATCAATCAAAATCAGTTATCTATTAATCAACACTTTAGTTCAAATTCTCCCCCCAATCTGTCTTGAAAATCTATAAATTCAACCTCATTTCTCAAATCAATCTAGAATCATAGTCTTCAAAGAAATTGTCTAGTCTATGCAGGAATTTTAGTGCAATTCATGAGAGCCATCCTACAACCACAATTCAGAGAAGAGCAATGGAAGCCATGATGCAACTAAGGGAGTTTTCAATTAGTTTAATTGTTTAAATCTCTTATTTATGCATTTATTTCATTGATTTGTGTTTAAGGTTGCTAAATTAGTTAAGGATTTTGTGATTCGTCCTTTTAGTCTAATTAGCTATGTTTAACCTAACAAATTTTAAGCATGAAAACAATGGTGAACCCGACGTGAAAGCATTATTGCAGGTTGTCTATTTTCAGTCTATTGTGCTAATTTGGACAGATTTAGTTTGATGTTGTTTCCCTCTTTAAATGCACAGGGCTCTTGTTTATATCAATCTGATCTGCTGCCTATACTCAGATATATATGTGTGTGTGTGTGAAAAATCCTTTCTATTCCATCAAGTCTGATTCTCTGGTTATTGATTTAATATTTCCTCTTCTTTTCCTTCTATGCATGCTTTATTACTATTCGCAGATTTGTATTTGTGTTCTGATCTCTTTGATAAATGTTCATATCATTCTTCCAGATTCTCTTATAATTCTGACTTAGGTCTGCTTCTAAATCTGCTTCTAATGCTTCATATATTTTTTCCTATTCCATGGATCCCTCCTTCTCAAATGAAAGCTTCTCCACTTTATATCCTCCAATGTGAGGGAGAGTCACACCTCTTCATCATGTATGCCCTTTGGCAAGAGACACACCCTTTCACCATTAGCACCGTTTGAAAGAGTGCAACTCTTCATTATTTCTGCCCTTTGAAAGGGACACAACCTTTCACTATCAAATCTGTACTTCTTATTTACATCAGATCTACACTTCTGATTCCCAAATTATCCCTCCTCAAATGAAAGTTCTCTTCTCCCTTTTATATCTCATATTTGAGGGAGTCGCAACTTTTCATTTTATGTCTTTTGACTATTCATTAACTTAATTAAATCTTAATTGTATTTAATTATATTCTTTATATTTTAATTTAACTTTTTTAATATTTTAATTTTATTTTTTATTATTTATTATTTATTATTAAATTCTATTTCAAAGTGGGGACATCACAATCAAGTGGTTATACAACTGGAGCATGGTCACAAAATTTGGATACATCTCTTTAAACCGTGTGTATGAGGAGGAAGCAATCAAGTTCGCAACTCTTTGCCTAGAGGGTGTGGCTCATGAGTGGTGGTGCCATGGTATGGTGACTCAAGGACATGCTACAATTACTACTCTAGAAGAGTTCAACTTGAGATTGATGGAGATTTTTAATAGGAAGAATCTAGAGATTCATTTCAGAGAGTTAGTGTAGCTGAGCATTATATGGTAGAGTTTGAGAGGCTATCAATGGTGGTTCTAGATTGACAAAGAGGAGGCTCATAGTGCTATTTGTAGGGGGTCTAATTGAACCACTCAAGAGTTTGGCAAGGGCATTTGATCCTAGTTCTTTGCAAGAGGCCATGAAGAGAGCTTTGCATTTGAAGTATTCAATGACCAAAAATAAGTTCTACTTTGAGAATGTACCACCGATACAACTTAAGAGGCCTCTTCATAAGAGTTTCTCTCAACCTAAGTCACTACCTCCAAATCCCAACAAGTTTGAGGAATCCAAGAACAAAGTCCTAAGGAAAAAACTATGCTTTATTTGTAGGGATCCATGGGAGCCATGACACAAATGCTTGTGTAAGGAACAAGTACACTTCATAGACATGGTTTCTGACAAGGAACCAAAGATAGAGAAACTCGAACTTAAGATGATAACACCAAACATGAGAACAAGGAAGAAGAATCATCAAGGTGCACATTTGCTACACTTTTAGGAGCTCCTATGTATCACCTTTTTGAGTCAGAGGATTCCTACAAAAACCCAAAATGATAGTATTGATTGATATTAGGGCTACCTACTACTTCATTCACAAGAGTTTGGTGAATAAGATGGGATTGAGGACAATGATTTTTAGGGGTTCAAAGTTACTATGGCTGATGGGTTTACTATTCCATTCAATAAAAGGATTCAACATCTTGAGACGACCCTAGAGAGGCATAGAGTGCGAGATGATTTCTATGTGGTTGGTGTTAGTGAAACAAATTTGGTTTTGGGTGTGCAATGCTTGCACTGTAGAAGTAGATAGGTGACTCTTTATTGGAACATGTCCAACATCTCCCCTTGAGATTCGTGACATGGTTTAACAGCCTCTTTTGAGATCCTTAACTAGGCTGGTAGCAGTTTCCTAAACAAGTGCTCCTTTTGGGGAAAAACAACCAGTTCAACTCCCTACAATTGGTATCAGAGCAGCGCTGCAAGTTTGAATCTCCTTGGGTAATGCTAAGGAGGAGATTGTTGGAACTTGTTCAACATCTCCCCTCGAGCTTCGTGACATGGTGTAACAGCCTCATATGAGATCCTTAACTAGGCTGGTAGTAGTTTCCTAGTACAAGTGCTCCTTATGGGAAAAACGGCTATCTCAACTCCCTACACTCCTCAACACCCCCAAAATCCCTGCAAGACCAAAATAGCTTCTATAAGAGAGAATGGCAAGATAACTTGCATAATAAGAATGCATTGATTGAATATGGTTGAATATCCAAGAGGCCTTGCTTATATAGGCAAGGTGTGATGGGGTATGAACAACTACCTTTGATACAAACATTATGCATGGTGCAAATATTAAATGCCTAGATAACTAAAAGTAAATGAGGTGAACATGGCCCCATTATAACTAACTTCTAGAAATGACACCGAGAACCTAAGTAAACTAACATGCGAATAGGTTCCCACTAATGACTAGTTAGGAAATAGCCTCATTCCCACTAACACCCCCCCTTAAGTGCAACTTAGGGAGATAAAATTATTATGCAAATGATGCAAGAATGCAAGATGATGATGCAATATGGGTCCCGACTACTAGGCCATGTTAGGTACCCATGTACAAATGATCTCTCACAAACGGAGAAAAGGAGAAAACCTAGTGGGACAAAACTCCTCTCCAAAAGAGAGAAAATATCATATATATATAGGTGGTGTATAGAGGTTTCGTCAATACTCCCAAAGAACTACATCCATCATGAAGATACAATTGATATCCCCTCATAAGAGGGGAAGAGGGAGAATAAGAAGCCCCCCCATAATGAATAATCTACAACAAAAATGGTAAGCTTATTTTGGCTAGTAGTCACTGCTCAATTTTTTTGAGCAGCAATTTGTGGAGCTGGTGGCCCCATGTGTAGAAAAATATGCTACTAATTTTTAAGCAGTCGTCTTAAATAGTATATTCTTAAATGAAATTCTTACTAATAATTTTTGCAAATTAAATTTGGAAAAAAAATTGGAGACAAATAAAAAGGAGAAAAAAAATGGTGAAGGCACATCTCATTTTTGCTGCTTATTTCCAACGCCCCCCTTTTTTCAAAGTTTATTTTCAATTTTCAAGCAGCAGATGCTCCACTAATATAGGGAAAAATTCCAATTTATCCTTTTTCCGTGATTATAAATTTACATGGGAACACCCTAACTGCTTAAAATTAAGCTGAAATTGTACATAAGCAGCCACATGGAGACATGGGATAAGTTCCCAACATAGAAATTGATGCCTAAGAAGCAGAAATATAGTCTGACCAGTGACCTTACTTTACTGCTGCAATGATCAATTCTGATAGCAGCATTAACTTTCTGGCCCTGATCTTTCAGAAATCACACATAAAAACGCTTAAAGCACATAAACTGAAAAAAGGGTCATGGCTTGAGGATAAACATAGAATGTGTTTCAGCTTGACAAGCTGGGTGCTCATTGAATATGATGAACACAATTATGTATGTAACTGATGGATTTTAAATTCATAGATTGCAGCCTTATGAGTTCAACTAGGGTTGTTTTATCATTATTATCATTTTCTATTCTAGTCTCTGGGTTGCCCCCAATTCATTTCTGTGCTATAGTGCACTAGTCCAGAAAACAACCCTATGTTGACTTCTATGCAGTCAAATGTGACGATTATCTGCTCTATAATTTGCTATGATCATATGTTGGGTCGACTTAATTTCATCTTTGACATGTGAGCTAGAATCTTTGACAGTATAAGGTAAAAAAGGATTACTTATTTTCTCAATGCTTTTAGATAACAGCGTTGATTGTTTTTAAACCAACGTTTGGAGTGATCTACCTCGTTCATTATTAGAGAAACAGTTTGTTAGAAGAAACGACTACATATGTGGACTTGTGAAGAGAGTAAGAATTGAGAAATAAGAGTGCTTTAGTTACAGCATTAAAAATTATGAAAACTCAACGAGGGAAAAGTCCCAAGAGAGAACTGGCCAGGACATAAATTTGATGAACACTCGGAAGCGTTACATCAGAAGAAACCTTAAGGAGATGACTCATTTTGCAAAATAGTTTTAGCTGAGCACTCTACAAGACTGACACGTGTCTTGTTAACTAGTTACAGCTTTACCAAATGTGAAATCCCAAAGGAGGAAAATCCTAAACAATTAGAGAAGCATTTTTAGTTGAGCACTCTGACATGTCTTGAATCTTTTTCTCTAGTTACAGAATTAACAAACATGGAAGCTCAAAGGGGCGAAATCCTAAATAATTAGAGAAATAATTTTAGTTGAGCGCTCTGACGTGTCTTGAATCCTTTTTACTAGTTACAGAATTAACATATATGGAAGCTTAAAAGGGGGAAAATCCTAAACCAGAACATGCCAGGCCATAAATTGTAATAAACTCTGTGAGTATCAGATCAGAATAATCAATAAACCTTAAGGAGATGACTTTTTTACACAGGTATTTTCAGTTGAACACTCTGCGAGGCTGACATGTGCTCTTTATTACCAACAACATATTAACGATTGGATCCTGAGCTCTAGATGTGCAAGTTCTGGAAGACTCCTATCTCTCATTTACCCTGTATTTTGCGATGAATCAATAGTTTTCCTAAGAAATTTTATACATATGACAGACGAATCTTAATCGAACTACTTGAACAAATTAATTCACTACTCAAGGAAACAATCTCTAAACAATAATTTATTCAAGCGTTTTCTATTCTTGCAAGATCCGACTAAAATATATATTGTACGACCACTACACCAAATCCTTTGAATGTGAGAAAGGTTGTAATGAATTTAGCTAATATTTTACTCGTTTTTAAAAATTCTGTCCAAATCGTCAATGGAATTCCGACTACTAAGATTTGCGATGGCGAACTGTATTACGATTTACATTTCAATAGCAGTCCAAAAGACTATAATTTTCTTACTACAACAAATATTCGGAACCACTCAAATTCTGCTTAATCCAATGCCTGATGTAAGCCGGCCGGCGAGACTTTGAATCTAGCAACCACACTGAAAAAAGAATGAAAAAAGAAGAAGCAGAAGCAGAAAAAGAGCAAATTACCCGTAGAATATAATTATTGACTTTTGTGCACTCAGAAGTTTTGAATGGGAGTTCAAGGGCAGGGTTTGCGTTACAGCTATCCGCCGACTGCACAATATGCTCTGTTATAATTTGAAGGAAACTGAGTAGCAACATTATCCGCCATGCCTTCACATTTTTTCTCTGCAACGCCATCTAAACAGGAAGAAAGGTTTTCTTTTTGTCTCAAGATCTAAATCGGAGAACTGTTTTAGAGGTATTTATTGGCATCTCTCTGGATTTATTTAGTAGATCTCTGATTCTCTGCTGTATTCTCTCACATAAAAACAAATGCAAGCTGACTATTTGATTTGAAGGCATTAAGTAAAATCCCCGCCAATAACCAACTCATACCTCCAACTGGACGGCTTTGAGATTCCTATTTAAAACTTAGTCAAATATGTAACTCCAAGGCCTGCTGCTATATTTTAAAGTAGCCACTCCATTTATTTATTTTTAAATTCTGAAGCTCCTCCCTCATTGAATGGAGGATAGGTGTATATAAATAGTTATTCAGGTAAGCATTATATATTTATGTTCTTTTCGACTTAAAAACACTTTTCTTTCACAATATTTAAATCAATTAATCATTATTTTAAATCAACCAATAAAATGTTATGCAGTTTTTGTATGGGTTAAGGTGGTGGTTATTGTGATGGATAGACATGTTGAATTAATTTAGTATCTTTTATTTATAAAGCAATGTCGAACCCATCCAAAAAGAAACAATAAGACAACAATGAAGTAAGGAAGTATTTTGCAATTTGAAAAAACAATCTAGTTAGGTGTTCTTTGGAGAAAACTCTATGAATTTATCACTTCAATATATTGTTGTTAATAGTGTTAATAGTGTGGTTGAACAAGTAGGTTTTTTTTTACTCTTTTAATTGATTTTATTTTTAAGATAGTCAAAAAAAAAATTGGGTTTAAGGGAAATTATAATTATTTTCTTGTTGAAGGGTAGACTCATTTTCAATGGAATATTGAGTGATTTTGTCAAAAAAAGTATTGAGTAAAAGGTGACAATATTATTATTTGAAAAATCTATATTAAAATTTGAGATTGATTTTGAGTAAGTTAGAATTGTTGGAGAAGAGATTTGTGCATAAGCATCAAGATTTTGAAAAAAATTTAAAATTCAAACTTCTAACTTTAAATTCATTGTTGGCTATAATCCCTGTGTAGTGAAGGGAGATGATAGGAAGCCTAATGGCTTACTTTTGATGATTTGACAAATGTACTCCACCAAAATAAAATACTAAGAGATTGTAAAAGAGTTGTGTTCTTGGGTTGATCTTAATGGAATAGTTGTTGTGGTATAAGTTCTAACTAATGGCTTAGTTGTTGGCCCAAACTCATGGTTGGTTTGCTGGATTGGGCGGAATGATGGATCTAGGGTTTTGTCTGCGGCTACAAAGGACGCAGGCGCTGGGGTCTTTTTTGGTGATGAAGAGGACTGCGATGGTGATGGTGAGGTTGTTCCTTTGCTCTTTCAAGCTCCCTTTACCACGTTCCTACTGGTTTGCAGTGTGTTGGGATATCCCATGTGGGTGGTAGCTCCTCTATTACGCTTTATGGAGGAAGCTCTTGTGTGGGATGCTCTTCATGATGGTTTTGTGGGCTCTTGGAAGCCCTCTTCCCTGGAGCTTTTCTCTCCTTGGCGTGTTGGAATGGTTCAGCATTTGGGTTTTCTTTGGGTGGAGGTCTTCGTCTTCTACATCGTTCTGGCTTGAGGACTCTTTTCCTCATGAGATGGTGCTTTTGTTGGGAAATTTCGGCGGTGCTTTCTGCCCCCATTTGTTTTATGACTGTGATAGATGCTCTTTTGGGCTTGGCTCTTGTTTGGATGCTTGGTGGATGTCTCAGTCTTCATGAGGATTTGTTTTTTGCCTAATCTATGGACCCTGCACTTTTTTGGTTTCATCTTTTTCTTATGGGGCTTTGTTGTTGTTCATATTTCTGAGGGGTTGTGTGGAAGTTGTTTCTACCCTGATTGGGAGATCTTCATGTTTTTTTCTTTAAGGGCATATTTGGATGTCTCAGCTTCTTCTCTGCCCTTGAGGTGGAAATATGGTGGTTTATGTGTCTCTCTTCTCTCCTTGTGCTCCTATCTTTATATTGATCTTCTAGGAGAGGGTTTTTTGTTATGGATTCCTTCAGAATCTCTTTGGTTTGTGATTTTCTTAATGATGGGGTTTGGCTTTCTCTGGTTATATCTCCTGATTCTTGGGCCTCTTTGTGGTGAGGATTATGTTGCCCCCCTCCTCCTTGGTTCCATGGCTTTGCTCTTTGTGCTTCATTTATTGCATCTTTGGGTTACTCTAGTTTTTCCTATAGAGGCGGTCCTATCTTCTATTGAGAGGGAGATGGATGTGGTTGGAGGTGACCTTTTTCATATTGAGGTGGAGTTGGATGCTACTAGTTATGCCTGGAAGTGTTGTTGGGGGGTTAATGTAGCCCTGTCTTTGGCTACAAAGGAGCTAATGATGGCCTTTTTACTGACTTCTTTCCTTCATCTCCTATGGAGGTGGAGATCTTGAAAAGCAAGTTGTTCTCAATGGTGATCACTCTCAAGGATAAGGTTGTGGGAGCCTTGATAAAACCCATGGTTATGGTTGAGGGAGCCTTGTTCACTATGCTCATGTCTGAGCTTTTTGAAGGTTGGTTTCGGCCTTTTTCTTTTGCCACTAGTTTTTTAACGCTTAATCTGCTTTGTTAGGTTGTGGTTGGGTTGTTGAATGTCTATGTTGTATGTTACTACAGTGTTCTATTAAGGGTTCCAGATCCGTAAAAAATCCAAGGGTTTTAGGTCCCTTCAAAACTTGTTGTATGGGGTCGTAGGTCCCCTCAAAACCTGTTTGTTCCTTAATAAAAAACAAAATGATATAAAATATAAATAAGCTTAAAAACTCTAGGGAATGGACTTATAGATGTGGGGCTTGGAATTGTTGTAAAATTGCGGAAACAATTACACTACTTCGAGTTCAGACTTGTATTAATTAAAAAGGTAAGGATGAAAATTGGTTGACTATTTTCAATAGTTTAGATTAAATAAAGTAGTAAAATATCCTCCCCACCCTCTACACCAAAGAAACCTCTTAGATGGAATGTAAGAATTAAACAATTAATAAAAAAAAATCATGGAATGTATAAATTATGACAAGGGTAGAAGGAGATGCAAAGATTTTTCTTAGTTAAAAAATGGAAAGAGTAAGTGGGAGCATGTGATAATTTGCTTGCAACAAATTGCATTGTTTTGAATTGAAAAAGATTAAAAAAAATTGGCATGTTTAATCTATGCCCCTAATGATTATAAACACAAACATGAAATCTATAATTGGATAGTTGATAACTTAAAGAATGATCCCTGTGTGTTAGGTGGGGACTTTAATATAATTGAAAACAAAGAAGATAATCTCAAAGGGTCTTAAATTGATTAGAATGAATGATCTATTTTTTGTGCAAATAACAATATTATGGAGATTGGTTTATCCTCTTTGGAGGGAGAGAGGGAAGAGGGGGTAGGTTTAAGCGCAAATGTTTTTCAATTTATAAATGAAAATAGATAAGAGAAAAAGTAAATGTAGTTGATGTTGGTGGGCATATATCTTCTAACTAAAATACAATAAGGAGGGCATTCCTTTTATTCTATCACTATCTATTTATTTATGGTAGTATACTAAATCTATAAAACAAATAAGAGTTTCTATAAAAGTTGTTCTTAGGGAGTTGGCTTGTAAAGATTCATTTGGGATAGGACATTTTTTTTGGATGAAAAATTAAATTTTATGTATTTTATGAAGGATGAAAAGTCTTCTTGCTATGATGGATTTTCCATTGAGTTTTATAAGGCCAATAATAAATCGATTGTAAGTAAATTGAGTGTGTTTGTGGAGGTAGTTTATGTGGGCTCTCTTTGGAAGGATATTAATAAAGGATTTTTTTCAAATTAATTTCTATGCAAGAGAGTATAAATAAAGTTAGGAATTACGTACTAGTCACTATTTTGAATGTCATAAAATAAAAGTCTTGGTTGATAGATTAAACAAGATTTTGTGACAGCCTTCAAATGTAATATTTGTAAAACAATTTTACATTAAATAACGACTAAGTTTTTCTTTTGGAAATGACTAAAAACATGGTTGTAGTTATGACTCAACATCCATCAATCTTTCTAGAATCTTATTAAATATTGTCTCAAACTCTAGACAACTTAAGTTAATCATATATTACAATGAAAATTACAAGAATGCCTTCAAATCAAATTCACTTTTTTCAATTTTAACTTGACTTAAAATAGCACATCACAAGTAAAGTGTCATGTACTAATTAGTAGGGTTAAGAACACTGTCTTAAGCTTTGTTAGTGGTGTTAAAGCCTTTTAGGGGTTTACCCTTAACCCTTGATAAATTGAATTTTACTAATTCTTTGAACTAAGGAATGTTGATGTTCTATGAAAGAGTACTACTAACACACAACAAGATTTGTGGAGCGTATATGTATTCTCTATAACTTGATGACTAGATACGAAGCAAAGTATTGGAAATAATATTGCGACAGTGTTATGCCCTTTTCTATTTTGATTCTATTATTGAATCTATGATTTTATTTATTAAATGGTTGTTGCTACATATAAACAAGTTGCTATATTTTGTTAAGCTTTTCTCTTTATGTGGTGTAAAGGAGCCAAATTTTACTTTTTTAGACTGTAGGAATCGGGTATAGCACCCCCCCCCCCCCCCCCCCAGTGCGTCGAGTAAACTTTTTAACATGATCGTTGACTCTAGTGTGACACATCCTCTGGTACCACGTGGATTGGGGGAGACTAGACCTCGTGACCTCATGCTTCACCACTGGAGCTCTCACCAATTGAGCTAGGCCCCCAGCCCCATGTGAAGGAGCCAATTATTCATGCTTTCTTTTTTTCTTTTTTTCATTTCACAAAGATTGATTAGAAAGTAATGTAAAATTCGTTCCTAAGAGGCAGTTTTGATCTTCTTACTAATTCAAAAATTGTGATGTTGCTAATTTTTTCCCACAAAAATAATTATTAAGACCTTTACACTTTGCCTTGAGTATTCTTTGTCATTTATTGTGAAACATAAGAAAATTGGTTTCATGCCCTACATGTGTATATTTTGAACAACATTGTTGTAGTATAGGTAAGATATGAAATGGGTGAGAAATTTGAACCAAAAGGTCTTGTTTATAAGATTTTATTAAATAATCAAGTATAACCACATTAAGTCACCTTTCATTTTGGTATTGCTATATGCCTTAGTGTTTTGTGCTAGCTTTAAACATTTAGTTCAAACTTTATTTATTGATGCTACATATTATGTATCATAATTAATGGTCATAAATATGAACAATTTGATATCTTGAAATCAATTTCCTAAGGTTTTCCTCTTGCTCCTTCCCTTTATGTTTTGCTTACAAAAGGGCTTGGTATCTCCCAGTAGAATACATGTCAAGTGCTTAATTAGATGTATATACTTGCTTGATAGTTCTACTTCATAGATAATCAATGGTTACTTTGATGATGATTCCTTTCCCACTCTATTTGAAGAGAAGAATTCAAAGTATAAAACCATGGATTGCCTTAATATTTTTTGCCTAGCTTTTGGGTTTAGCATTAAAAAACAAAATTGCCACCAAAGTTGGTTTCCTTTACCAATTTGGATATTTATGTTTTGATATAAACGGATTTACCCTAGGATGATGTTTAAATTATTTCATATTCCTTATTCCTTATTCCTTTCAAGTTGTATATGTTGGTATTCTACACTCTTATGAGAATAGTTGATGTTGTCATTGATAGCAACCATCTGGCAACCAACTGGCATTCATCTGGTAAGCCATCGACAGTTACCATCACCGGCAATAGACTTCTACATACACCGGCAGGCACTTCACCGACAACGGCAACAACGCATACCGGCACTCCAGTCGACAGGGAATAAACTTTTGTTTATTGTATTTTAATGTAATTATCTTTTGTAAAGCCAACATGATACTAAAAGACTCATATATGTATGAGATCTTGTAAGTCAAATGTAGAAAATAAGAAAAAGGAAGGATGTTATATGCAAATGCATAAGGCAAATTTTGTATAAGGTTTTGGTTATAGATTGAGCTTAAACCGGTACTGAACTTGACATAGTTGATGCTGATTTGAAGCAGTACATTGTATTGGATTTCATAATCCATTTTTGTAGTCAGTGTGACTCTTATTGAGCAGTGTGCTCTAGGTAGTTGGCCTTCTTGCGTGTGCAGGCCCCTCATTGTAAGTAATATTTATTCATTGGCAGTGAGTGAATATTGTGGATCACAAATCCCACAGGGGTTTTTCTCACACCAGGTTTCCTTGTTAAATATTTTGTGTTATGGTGTGTTCTCTATGCTATCTTTGTTATTCTTATTTGTTGTATTAATTCTTATTTACCGGTACACTATTTTGGGATGCAAAGTTCTTAATAAGTTTAAATATTCCGCTATCCGGTTAGACACCCCCACACCCCCCCCCCCCGCGCCTCTCAGTGTCTTTGGGACTGTCATTAATCCTAACAGTATAATTATTAAGTAAAGTTCTCTTTGTTCACTACCATTGTTTTTGGGCATCATCTAAATCCTCTTTGAATAGGTTAGAGTGATTTCTTGGGTGTTTTCTATAGGGCATTTTAAAGGCTCTATAGGGTTCCCTAGAGTGGCATGGTTCCTTAAATGTAGACATAAAGATGTATGGAGGTTGAGATTAATTTACATTGGGAATCAATGTCATGCGATGAGTATTAAATGGATCATTTAGTTATAGGAAGGTGGTAATTCTTGGGATAGTTTGCTAAGTCAATGCATTCCTCTAGGAAAAACTATGGAGGAATGCATCATGAAAATAATTTAAATCGCATATTCTCTTTGTTAAATACATATGCAATGTGTATTAAATGGATCATTTAGTTCTAGGAAGGTGGTAATTCTTGGAATAGTTTGCTAAGTCAATGCATTCCTCTAGGAAAAACTATGGAGGAATACATCATGAAAATAATTTAAGTCACATATTCTCTTTGTTAAATACATATTCATATCAATATTGTGCAAACTTTGTTGCTAAGAGCAATGGAAGGACTAAAAAATTGTCAAACGTTGGATTTTATGTAATGGTTATGGTTTTCATTTTGAGATCAACATCAAGATCCATTCCCACCATTTGTCTTTCATTTCCAACATTCATGGGGAAGCATTTGTAGTAATGTTATAGGTTAAAATGTTGTGGTTTTGCATAAGTGTGATTTGTGTCATATTAAACCTCTTTGATTGTGTTTCCAAGCATACATTTATTGTGTTTCCTCTTTGATTGTGTTTATATATATGATTATAACATTAAAATTAGCTTTATCTTGGCATTATTGCCACATACACGCAATCCCAAAGTCCATGCCCAAATATTAATTTATCTATTCCTTGTCTAAAGTAGAATCCATGTTGGTAGAAATGGTCTCAATAACTTATGTCAGTGTAGAAATGACTACGTTTTTCCTATATTCCAATTCAAATTCAAATTTGGGTCGAATTAGTTTGACTCTAAGTAATTGTTATGAATTGACTTGAAGCACAAAATAATTGAATTGCATACTAGAGTGTTGTATATAAAGGCAAATCCTAATTCATTTAGAATATCTAGTGAGCAGATCAATAAAATGCCTTCGAGCACAGGTTACAAAGTCTAAAAGAAACATCTAATTGAATCTAGACTATATTCATGTTGAAGGGCTTAGTACAAAACTACTTATTATCCTCAACCTCACATGTGCCAACTTCCAAACACAAATCAATTTTTTTGCGAAGATCAAACAAAGAATTTCAAGCTAAGTTGAAAGCAAACATGTGAAAATTAACAATAGATTAGATTTGTGAGCCTAGTTTAGATCTACAAGCTTAGTACAAAACTACTTATTATTCTCAACCTCACATGTACCAATTTTAAAACACAAATCAAGTATTATGCAAAGATCAAACTAAGAACTGCAAGGTAAGTTGAAAGAAAACATGTAAAAAATAGTAAAAGATTAGATTTGTGAGCCTAGCTTTAGATCTACAAGCTTGGTTGAAATTTACATTTGTGGAATCGATTTCCATAATTGAAAAAATGATCCTTAATTAAAAATATAAATTTCATATGCCCTAATACATTTGCCTAATAATCTCTAATGTTCAATACTAATTACAAACCTCTTTTTAAAAATTATCAAATTAGAAATTAAAGACTTATTATATAAATATTTAAACATTAAGTTTTACATTTTTTTAAGTTTCATATAAAAATATGTAAGTATCATCAATGTTTTGGTATAGTTAAACCTTTGGCTTTACGAGTCTTTTTTAACAATGATAACAAGACAAAAAAATATCATGTCATATGATATAAATAATTATTTTACATATATTTTAAAAATTAAACTATAAAAAGTTAAAAAATATCTTCAATAAATAAAAATAAAATGATTCTAAGTAAATTAAAAATTACTTTTAATAAAAGTAAAGTAAATAAAATTAATAAAATAAAATAATTATTGAATAATTTTAGAAAAAAAATAAAACAATTCTTAGATAAATAAAATAATTTAAGATTGACATTATTTTTTATTTTTTAATTAGATGTATTTAAGATACTCATATTAATATGTAAAAAAATTGGTTAAAAAACAAACAAGAAAAATTCTATTTTATTTTTCAAATATTTATAAAATTTCTTAATAAAAAAAATTACATGTACCTCTATAAGAAGACAAATAGTTGATGTCATATGTATAATGTGACATTTATAATGGATTGGTTTTGAAATAATTGATGAGAACAATAGTATTTTTTTTATTACATTTAGTCACAACATTTAAAAAACTAGAAGTGTGATTAAATGGAATTTGATCTATAAATGACTTTGATACTCATTCTCCTTATCTTTAATAATTTACACAAGGCAATTTCGAATTTAAATGTACTTGTCCTAGAGGTGTCATATGTATAGTGTGACATTTAAAATTATTTGGATTTGAAATAATTGATGCCAATGATTTATTACATTTAGTCATCATATTCTTTTTTTTTTAAGTGTGATTAAATGGAATTCAAGATCTATAACCGACTTTGATACTCATTCTCCTTATGGTTAATAATTTACACAAAAGACAAACTCTAATTTCAATGCACATGTTACAAAAATTAAATAGGTGGTGTCATATGTATAGTGTGATTGGTTTTGAAATAAATGGAGATAGTGGTGGTATATTTTTTTTTTATCACATTTAGTCACAATATTCAATTTTTTCTTTGGAGGTTTTATTTTATAAAATGAAAATTGATCTATAAATGATTTTGATACTCATTCTCCTTTAATTTAATAATTTAAGACAATTTCTAATTTAAATATACATGTGTTACCAAAAATAAATAGGTGGTATCATATGTATAATGTGACATTTTAAATTGACTAGATTTGAAATAATTGGTGAGAATGATGGTATGTTTTTTATTACATTTAGTCACAAGTTACAATTTTTGTTTTGGAGGTGTGATTAAATGGAATTTGATCTATAAATGACTAACACTCATTCTCCTCATCTTTAACAATAATTTACAGAGAAGATCATTTCTAAATTAAATGTACATGTGTTATAAAAATAAATAAGTGGTGTCATATGTATAGTGTGACATTTAAAATTGATTGGATTTGGAATAGTTGATAAAAATGATAGAATGTTTTTTTATTCCATATTACATATTACATATTCAAATTGATTAAATAAAATTTGATTTATAAAAGACTTTGATACTCATTTCCCTAATTTTTAATAATTTACATAATTCTTATTTAAATATATACTTACCATACTATAATCCCCTATTATTAAAAAAAACTATTATCTAAATAATCCAATTTTTATTTTTTTTCAAAAAACAACAACAATACCAATTCAAGCGTATCATAAAATGAATGTTGTTTTGCCGTTGGCTGCACTATTCGATTACTAAGTGACAATGACAACTAAATTACTAGTTAAGAAGATGATGTTTGAAGACGTCATAGGTCAGATGTCTATGTGTACCCCAATCTTCCGTCACCAGGCATCAATTGAGCGTAAACGACAAATTAGGACGCATAAAATAGGTAAGCGACAAATTAGGACCCATATAAAAGGTAAGCTTTCCTTTCATCATTTCACTAACTTAAAGTAGGCTTTATGTAATTCCCTATATAATTTGGCTTTATATGATATAATTGCCACTAGGCATCAAGTGAGCGTAAACGACAAATTAGGACCCATGTAATAAGGTAAACTTTCCTTTAATCATTTCACTAATTTAAACTTGGCTTTACGTAATTCTCATATATAATTTGGAAAGCTTTTACAATTGTCTATAAAACTTAATATATCATGACATTTGTATCATTGGATTAATTTCATAAGGGAAGTGGTATTCCTACGTACTAACGAAGATTAATCCATTGCAAATAAATATATTTGTTTGCTTGACTTCCGCTATCTTCTTTTGTGAGTAAAAAAATTTAAGGGAAAAAATCTTTTTGGTTTTCCTTAAATCAATTATATATATATATATATATATATATATATATATATATATATACGGACATATCATTACAAGATGTTAATAATTAATTTGTGAAAAAACTCATGCTAATTTTTATGTTTAAATTAATAAAAATGGTTGGTTTATACAAATCTTACTATGTTTTTTATTTTTTGATGTTTAAATTAATAAAAATGTTTGGTTTATACAAATTTTAATATGTTTTTTATTTTTTGAATATGAAGATAAATAGTTATTTAATGACGGCGTCATAGTTTATATGCTCGCTAATTAAAATTACTACTAACTTTAAAAATAACAATATTTCAAATTTTACAGGTTTCTAATCTTTAGTGAAGAGTTTAGTTTTAATAAACTTTGTATAGGCATCAAATTGTGACTTCGTTTACAGAAGGAAGTGCTAAATACTCTCTTTGTTTTTTGTTTAAATTCTGTTAAACTGGTACAGATAGAAGGAAGGTAAAAAAGCTAACAAATATAATTCCACACCAAAAAGGTCACAAATTCAATTTGAAAACATTCTCCAGAGATTTGTCATAATTTCTCAAACATTCTTCCTAAATTGAAATTTCTTTTCTCCAGATATTTGTGATATTTTCTCAAACATTCTTCCTAAACCAAAATTTCTCCACAGATTTCTCATAATTTCTCAAATATTCGTCTTAAATCGAAATTTCTCCAGAGATTTGTCATAATTTCTCAAACAGTAGTTCTAAATCGAAATTTCTTCAGAGATTTGTGATAATTTCTCAAACAGTAGTTCTAAATAGAAATAATATAACAGACAATCCTGAAAATATCACTCTACTCAGTACCACTAAATGCCTGTCGACGAGAGTTCGAATCTTACCAGAGCCAGAAATCGAAATTTGCTAATACATCCTAATTGCCTTAAAAACATTTTCCTTACAAATGGATAGGGAACAACATACCCGGAGAATGTAGTCGTTCCCGACATTAACACACTCGATAGTATCGAAAGCGAGATCGAGCTCAAGATTTGCATTGCAGCTGTCCGAAGACTGCGCGTAATGTTGTCCGATCATTTGGAGAAGAAACAGCAACGCTAAAATCCATGCCGCCTGCAAATTCAGCGCGCATTTCCACTGAAATGCCGTCTGAAAAATTTCCATCTCCACAGAAAATTCAGATCTGAAGCCAGAGATCTCTTCTCACATATATTACTGCATTTCTTTCTTTTCAAGATACATTGATGATTTTCCCCCTTTTCGCAGGCAATACGAAATCTTTGTCATGATTGGTGTAAAACGATATAATAAGCTTAAAGATTATATACTCCACCTCTGGTTGTTGTGTTAAACATCAATTTTGCTTTAATTAACTTAGACTGTTTCAAAATGTAAATTAGGGTTTCATCCTCTGCAAAAATGTGGCGGAGTTCTATTCATGGTGATCTAGGCTACTTACTGTTTTGGATTTTACTTCTTACCTATTATTCCGTGAGTCTTTTAACTCACCTAATAAAGATGTCCTCTGATTCACTTCACCTACTTTCACATGATAATTCCCTGTCCTTCCCTACCAACTTATGACGACTTATATCTTCCTTTTGGAAATAGGTTGGAACTACCCATACATTCATGTCTAATACTTAATGTACTCAAAGAGTTTTTATTCTTTAGTGTACCCATCACGCGTGGAACTTTTGTTAGCATGTAACATCAAAAATGTTCTTTTTCTTTCAACTCGGATGTATAATCATAACATTCAATTTGGTTTATTTGGCACTTCTTAAAATTTTCAAGTCTAAGTCTCTTTTGTTTTGGACTCATTACTGTTCAAGGTATTGGATTATGTCATGTTGTGTAAATAAATCTTTGAATGAGTTTGGATTTTCAGATTTCAAATTTTTTGTTTCAATATTATCTTGTTTTAATGTTATTTTTTTTCACAATATAATTATTATCGCACTAAAAGTATAAAGTGACTACTTAAACATGTATTTCTCCTAGATTAGCATGATCAAGAAGTATGATAAAGAGAATTGTGTATTAACTAGTGGGATTGTTTGATTAGAGAGCAAATAAAGGATAATTTTGCATCACCACATCATGATTACATATTCGATGGGTCTATGAACTTGGACTTCTTGCATCACTCACCACATATTTGAAATGTCTATGAACTTGGAGTTCTTGCATCACTACATCACCGCATATTTGATGTGTCTATGAACTTGGAGTTTTTGCATCATTACATCGTCATCACTCACACGTAAAAAATGAACCTACTATGACTATTAAACATCAAAAGCTTAATGAAAAAATGTAAAAGTGTAACTCAAATCATCTAGCATAAGTAATAGCAAAAAAGACAAGGCTACTCGATTAACATAGGACCACACAATGTGTTTACAATAAGGTCTAGGTTATGTAGCTCAACAGTTTCGATGCCATCAAAACTTTCTACAGCATGTGAATTGTGTCATCTAACTAATGTTTAAATTATCAAGAAGTTTAGCATAAAAAAATAAATAAACACCACATACAAAATAATTAAACTCCTCTATTTTTATCCAATATTTTAATTTTTATAACCTAATAAGAGGTGAGGGTGAGGTTTTAACAATTTAAATGATTGCTTTGGGGTTTGTTTCAAGTTCACACGGGATGGCTATCATCATTCCATGGTACTCTCATTTATTTGTGTTCACGGTTGGCAACAATAGTGTGATATTTGATTTAGTTGTTATCTTATTTTTCTTGGTGGCATTTTCTCTAACAACTCAATGACAAATCTCCCTTTGGGGCTAGGAATGGGAAGTCTCAAAAGTATAAATTGGGAATAGAGAAAGCTTCCATGAAGGAGAAGGGAAGATGAAGGAAGAAGCAACAAGTTTTACGAGAGGAGATGATTGTGGAATTTATGACATTCTTAGAGAATGAATAAAAAACCCTAATCTTAGGCACTAGGTGGTGCATACTTGAGAGTTAGGTGGAGATCTTGATGGCACTTTATGAATTGGTATTCAATTTGTCCTGGCTAATGTGTTGTTGCACCTAGGCCATATGTATGGTTGGAGGAATATAGATCTTATGCAATACAAACCCTCAACTATGTTGCTACATTGTCATATATTGTACAAGTTCCTAGATTGAGGGAAGATACAAGGAATGACTAGTGCTAAAAGAGTACTCCTAGATTGAGGGAGTCAAAAAATTTGTCTCTTCTTGCAAAGCTAATTTATATTAGATTCCTATTTTCTACTATCATTGCTACTACACATTTAGAAGTAAATCAAATTTATTCAAAAACTAGTTTCTTGAATGGGCATCTTGAGGAAGAAATGTATATGAAATAACATGATAATTTGTGATAAAAGTTAAGCATAACTTGGTTTGTAGGTTGAAATGATAATTGTATATTCTAACATAGCCACAATGGATGCAATATTAGAATTTTTATGCCTTCACATTGGACATTATGGTTTTTTAGGAGTGAATGTGATCGTTGTGTTTATTTCAATTAATTGATGATTAGTTTCTAATCATTATCTTGTATATTGATGACGTGTTGTTCATTCAAAATAGTAAATGAATGATTAGAGAGCACAAAGATTCATTGTTCCATGTCTTTGACATGAAATATTTGGGGGCTATGAAGTATATTTTGGGTGTGCAGATTAATAAAGACCAAGTTGGCATGAATATTTGGCTCAATCAAAGTAATTATATTTAGAATCTATTATAGAAATTTAAGGTGCATGTTTATATCAAAAATAATATTGTTTTACCTATTAGTACTAAGTTATCATTGAACTAATGTCTCAAGTTAGATGATGATTTGGAGGTCATGTTTAATGTTCCATATTCTAGTGTCATAATTAGCTTCATGTATGATATGGTCTCTATAAGATCATTCATTACCCAAGTAAGAGGAGTTCTTAGTAGGTTTATGTCTAAACCTAATTATAGAGAGCATTAGACTTACATAAATTGGGTGTTTTATTATTTTCAGGGGAATTCAAAGTATTTATATACTATCATGGGACTAATGATGTGATTAAGTTGGTCGATATATAGTGTTTTTTTAATTAAAATTGGGCTACTAATTTAGAAAATAAGAGGTCCATGGATTATTTGTTTAAATTATATGGAGGAGATACCATATAAATGAGTAAGAAACAACATATGGTTGCATTATCTAATATAAAAGTAGAGTTGAGGCTAAAACAACATGCTTATAAAGAGGTAGTTTTGTTAGAACTATTGTGTTTGGATATTATTTTTGTGCAAACATGAACAAGAAATTAAGATCAATTATGGTAGTTAGAGTGTTGTTTGTTTGGAAAAGTTTAGTCATTATACTATGCTTGTACAAAGCATATTGATGTTCAACATCACATTATCTATGACATGCTTGAGGATGGTTTATTCATGGTACAAAAGGTAGACACCTTGGTTAATGTTATAAATTATCCCACTAAGCCATTGAACACAGATAAATTTAGCTGGTATAGAGAAGCCATCGTGCCTTTCATATTCAACCATTTGATATATTTTTTAGTTTTCATTTTTTTCGCAATATAAATGTTAAGTGAGAGAATGTTAAGATGATGGATTCCATTAAACTTGTAATCTTATGTGTTGATTGTGTGTTTAATTGTGTAGACAATAACTAATGTATGATCTCTAAACATATTGGAGTGGGAAAAGTGGGATGCATAAGTATGGCTAGAGACTATTTATTATTTAATCTCTAAGATTCTTGGTATATTGTGCACGTTGGATTAGTTGAATAGACTGAAATACTAAGAGGGGGGGTGAATTAGTATTCCCACACATTCTAAAACTTTCCACAACTTCTTAACCTTTTACTGATATAATGACATAGAAAATACAGAATAAACAAAAAACTCAACCACAAATGGAACACTCGATTTTATACGTGGAAAACCCAAATGGGAAAAACCACAGAGTGTGTTAGCTCTCAAGATAATATAACTAGTTATATGGTGTTTACAAAATGGGGTGGCTCACTGCTGGATGTATTAGTGTCAAATTACAAAAGCGGCCCACTACTGGAATGCTCGCTGCAATAGATACAAATGAACTGAGGAAAGTTGCATCTCCAAATGCATGAGATCAGTTCCAAATTAAGCTCAAATCATAACTCACAAAACTTACGGTAGATCTGATAAAGGATTGCTATACCACTATTCACAAATACCTGTAGTAGATCTGGTAAAGGATTACCGCAACACCGAATACAACTCTGCACACTCCTTACTCTGCCACACAACACATACTCCATTGATTCACACTCTTCTCTTCTTCTATCTCGCTTCCACACACTTCACTTGCTTCTACTGCTAATGCACACACACACACCAGAAAGCTTATACACCGGGATAATATGTCAACCAAGCACATATAATATGTTTCTCGGATCAACACGTTATCCAATAAAGCCTTAACCAAAAACATGATAACAAAGTTGGCCTCCACAAGATCTTCTACACGCTTCCTTCACATATTTCATTTACCGATGCATATACCTTAATTATCGAAACAAAATAGGGGTATACCAGACCCATAGATATGGACCTATAAGTACAAAAATCCAAGGACAACAACTCCTAACTTCAAAATATCGATACATCCAATTTTTAAAGGGAGATTTCAGGTAGAAATTCAACATGGGAGAGGAGCGGCAAGGGGAGCGAAAAGCGGGAAATTCAAATTTCAAACATGGGGATGGCGGAAACCATGGGGATGGCGGTCTCTCTGCGATTGGAGCTAGTAATCAGAC
The DNA here is from genome assembly GCF_030272615.1 of Cryptomeria japonica. NCBI lineage: Eukaryota > Viridiplantae > Streptophyta > Pinopsida > Cupressales > Cupressaceae > Cryptomeria > Cryptomeria japonica. The sequence goes on from NC_081407.1 coordinate 690,636,369, forward strand.
AAGGCCCCAGGAGTCTCAGGGAAATGAGGGGGACAAGGCGACAGTCAAATCAATGGAAGACAAAGATTCTAAAAATGGGGACCCACATGATAGAGGTAAAGAAAAGAAATGGTCTGCTTTTTTTGGAGTCAGACCTTTGGTGAAATCTGGTCTTCTAGAAGTTAAAAATATCTCTGATTCGACGAAAGGGGTTTTTGCCATATCTGTTCCAGATAAGCTGGTCGATTTCACAGTGTCTGGCTTAGCAATGACTTTGGTGGGATGGTTTGTTGGGTTTAGACCTAACATTGATGTAGTAAGGAACTTTATAAGGAGGAAATGGGTTCTCAAAGGTCAAGTGGATGTGACGGCTTTGCCCAGGATTTTTTTTCCTTTGCCTTAATAATGCAAAAGATATGAATAAAGTGCTATGTGAAGGACTGTGGATGTTCGACAAGTCAACCTTAGCTTTACAGAAATGGGCTCCTAACCTCCCCCTGGATGAATCCTTCTTTGTGTCGGCACCTGTTTGGATGCGTCTCCCTGGCCTTCCTCTGGAGTTCTGGAATGAGGAGATCTTTAAAGGGATAGAAGGATCATTTGGTGAACTCCTTTCGATCGACCCAATGACAACATCTAAATCAAGGTTGGTTTTTTCTCGTATTTGTTAATCAAATGATGGATATGCCTCAATCTATTGAGATACTATCCAAACTGGGGAAAAGGACCCAAGAGATTGAATATGAATCTCTCCCGTTTGTTTGTTTTCATTGTAAAAAGGGGTCATTGGGTGAAATCTTGTCCGCTCAAGAAGGGTAAGAGTGGTCATTGGGTATTTGTTAATGTTAATCAAATGATGGATATGCCTCAATCTATTGAGATACTATCCAAACTGGGGAAAAGGACCCAAGAGATTGAATATGAATCTCTCTCGTTTGTTTGTTTTCATTGTAAAAAGGGGTCATTGGGTGAAATCTTGTCTGCTCAAGAAGGGTAAGAGTGGTAAAATTGATAGTAACCTGAAGCAGAAATAGAAAATGAAAGGGAAGAATGATGTTCCACCCTCAGAGGTTGTCCCTGAGAAAGAAGTGACCGAGATGGAAAACAAGGAAAAGAAGGATGTGAATATTAACAATAATAAATCAGCTTGTGTCTATTCAAACCGTAAAAAAGAAAGTAACAAGGAGGAAGAGTATGGGATAGAAGAAAAAGTTCAAAAATCTGAATCAGAGGATTTGATGGTTGGTCATGTCATCTAGGGTAGAGTTGATGAGTTTTCCTATGATAATGCTTCTGCATCATCTAATAATAAAGAAAATGAGGAAGACTTTAATGAAGCACATGACTGTAATATTTTGGAGACTGAACCTTTGTTGTTATTAACTAATGGAATTCCTCAGCAAACTGGAAATATGATCCTGAACTCCCAATGTAAAACACCACCTAAAAGTCTGGATACGATGGTTCTTGAAGGAAATATTAGGATTTTCGGTATTAAAGAAGGCAAGTCAAATAATGGAGGAACCAATGGAGATATTTCAACCAGAAGCAAGAATAAGAAAATGGCAGATGTTGGAAGTCATAACAAAAAGCAGGAGAGACCCTCTTTAAAGAATTAGAGGGAACAAGAAAGTTGGAAGAACCGTGCGGATGGAACACAGAGCTCCATTGAGTCAACCTTATCCCCGGTTAAAGTATGAAGATAATCTCATGGAATATTAGAGGGTTGAATGCCCCCCATAAGCAGGATGTGTTGTGTAATATTGTAAGAGATCATAAACTAGATGTAGTCCTTATTCAGGAAACAAAGATGTGTAAGAATAAAGTGGAAAGTATTAGAATATTAAAGAGTAATGGGGTTATTGGAACAAGTTCGGAGGGTGCTTCTGGAGGTACAACTATCTTTTGGAATCATAATACTATTTTAGGAAAGGAAATAGCTTCAGGTGTTAACATGACTTCTGTCTTGCTTGAGCACATTAAGGATAACTTTGTTTGGGTTATCACTAATATCTATGCGCCTAATTCCAAAGCTGATAGAATTAAATTTTAGAGGAGCTTGGCTGAAGATAGATTAAAGTTTGCTAATAAAAGTTGGATGATTATGGGAGATTTCAATACCCCTTTAAAAGAGGATGAAAAGAGGGGAGGCCTTCCTTTGCAGTTGGATGGAAGACAAGATCTAATGGATTTTATTAATGATCAAGCTTTGATGGATGTGGATCTCCAAGGGATTAATTACACTTGGACCAATAGAAGAACTAGTTCTGATCTTATTGAAGTCAAGTTGGATAGATCCCTGATTTCTCCTAATTGAATTTCTAAGTACAATTGTTCTTTGGCATCTATCATTAAGATTGGGTCGGATCATTACCATATTCCTTTCACTGCCAATTCTATTTCTGCAAAGCGTAATTTTCCTTTTAGATTTGATAAAGCCTGTTTATCTCACCCTTCTTTGGAAGCCTGTGTGGCTGAATGGTGGAATTCGGAGGTTGAGGGAATGACTTTATTTAGAGTGGCCAAAAAGCTAAATATCATCAAAGCCAAAGTTAAAATCTAGAACAAAGAGACCTTTGGAGATATCTTTAATATTAAAGCTCAAATTAAGATTGATATCAAAGAAGTTCAAGATAAAATTCAAGAGGAAGGGCTTTCTGAGGAATTGAGGAATGTTGAAAATAGGTTGTTGTCTAAATACCATGAAGTCATTTCTAATTAAGAAACTTTTTGGAGACAAAGAACAAGAGCTTTGTATTCGAAGGAAGGTGATAAAAACACCCGATTTTTTCACATGACGGCTCTAAAGCATAGGGCAGCCAATAGGATTTCTAGGTTGTCCAGCCAAAGAGGGATTTTGTCGAATGAAAAGGAAATAAGAAAGGAAGCTAAGGATTTCTTTAGAAATCTTCTAGGAGGCGAGGACATCCTGGATTTTGGAAATCAAGATGGCAATTCCTTTTCAGAATTATGAAAGCTTTTGGGTTTGGTGAAAGGGTGATTCAGCTTTGTTCTCAGCTAACTGGAACTTCTACTTCTACTATTATTATTAATGGATCCCCTTCTAGTTTCTTCAAAAGTTCTAGAGGCCTAAGATAGGGGGATCCTATCTCTCCTATCTTGTTTACTATTCTGGCTGAAAGTCTGGGCAGATTTATTATGAGAAATGTGGAAGATGGAAAACTTAAAGGACTAAAACCTTCCTCATCCAAGATAACTGTACTCATGAACAATTTGTTGATGATTCAATTACAATGGGAGAAACTACCAAAAGGGAGGCAAGAAAAATGAAGAGTGTTATGGATACCTATGAAGATGCTTCAGGTCAAAAAATAATTTGGGATAAGAGCTCTCTGTTCTTTATCAATACCCCTATGGATAGACAAAGTAGGATCGAAAGAATCCTTGGATGTAAAATTGCCGAGTTTCCTTCCACTTATTTGGGTCTCCCTCTGTGCTTAAAGCCTTCGGAGAATTTCTGGATGAAGTTGGTTGATAATTTTAATTCTAAACTGGTCGGATGGAAAGGAGCCCTCCTTAGCCAAGCGGGTAAGGTGACGTTACTTAAAGCTACCCTTCAAAACTTGCCTATCTATGCCCTTAGCCTGCTCAAAATCCCTAGAAAGTTTGCGAAGGCTATTGAAAGAATTCAAAAAAAATTCTTATGCTTGGGTATGGAAGATAAAAATAGAATTCCACTTATTGCGTGGAATAAGATTTGTACTCTTAAGGCTTTTGGGGGTTTGGGGTTAAGGACCATTTCAACTATGAATAATGCCTTGTTAGCTAAACAAATTTGGAGAATGAAAGGGGAGGAAAGGGAATGGAATCTGATTTGGAAAAAGAAATAGCTTTATATGCAACCAACTAAGGAAGAATTTATGGAAAAAAAATTTTGTGTGAAAGGCTCTGCAATTTGGAATGCAGTTCAAACGGCTAAAGATTGGGTAGTAGTTGGAAGAAAGTGGAAATTGGGGAAATGGGAGAACTATTAGATTTTGGGAGGACAGATGGCTATTGCATAAACCGTTGGAGGATATCTCCATCCTTAAGGAATGGAAAGAGTGGTTCAAAAGTAGGTATGGAGTTTTTGTTAGAGACTACTGGAGAAATGGGAAGTGGATTGAGTTCAACCAACTTTGTCCGGAATTAAAATTTTTAGAGATCTCGCTTTCCTCAAAAAATTTCATGGACAATTGCGAGGATTGTTTGATTTGGAGGGAAACTTTTGATGGGAAATATTCTGTGTCTTCAGCAGTGTCAATCCACAACAAAAAACAAGAAGTGATCCCTTTGTGGGCTAAAGTGTGGATAAAGAAGCTGACGCCTAAAATTAATATCTTTTTTGGGATTTTTGTCCAAAATAAGGTGTTAACTCTTGATAATCTCCATATGCGTGGATTTGTTTTTCCTAACAGGTGTTCTCTTTGTTACAGGGAGGAGGAGTCAGCTTGTCATATTCTTTACAATTGTATTTTCAGTCAGGAAATTTGGAACATTATTTTTAGAAGATGGAAATTGAGTTGGGTTTTTTCGAATTCCCTAGAAGAGTTTTGGCAGCAATGGTACTGCCCTAGTTCCAACTCTAAGAATGTTGAGCTCTGGAAACTTACCCTCCCTAATGTCATATGGAGCATCTGGAAGTAGCAAAACAATAGGATTTTTAGGGATAAAAGTGTGAACCCTAAAGTGGTGGTGGATAAAATCTATAGAGGGATCTTTGAATGTCTTTATGGAACTGATAATAGTCCAGCTGCTAAAGATGACTTTAATGAAAGTTGGAACCTATCCAATAACAGATATAAAAAGGATAAGGGTAGGGATAGTATTTTTGTGTTTTCCTCCCCAGGGATGGATTATGGCCAACTTTGATGGGGGCTTCTAAGGGGAACTCGGGGAAAGCTGGATATGGGGGCATAGTCCGGAATTCTGCTGGTAGTTGCCTTGTGGCAATTGCTAGCCCTTTGGGTAATCAAACAAGTCATTATGTTGAAGCTTCGACGGCTTTGAATGCTATAATTATAGCAAAAAATCTCAATCATGATAATCTATGGCTAGAAGGAGATTCGCTTAACATAATTAAATGTCTTAAGGGAGAAATTGAGCCATCATGGACTATTGAAAATATGATTTTTAAAGCTAGAGAAATAATTTCAAGCTTTAAAACTATTATCATTAGTCATGCATTTAGGGAAATTTTTTTTGTAGCGGATGGGTTAGCGAATCTTGGTGTGATTTCTGAAGTTCAAAATATTTGGAAAGGGAAGTGAATATTGATTTAATATTAAAGAACAAATCAGAAAGGACAGATTTACGGGGAAAGATGGATGGTATGGTAATCATGAAGGAATTAATGAGTAATCTTCAAAGTTTTAGAAAGGTAATGATGACACGTTAGAAGTAAAGAGTCTTAATCAACAATATTAACCTCCCACATGCTTTGTGGGTTCGCATTTTCAAAAAGTTGAGTGTCATTTGGAAGAAAGCTCTAAAGTTGCAAAAGTAGAGAAATAGTAAATCGAATTCAAAAATGGGGGGGGGGGGGGATCTAAGGAGAGAGGAACCTGATAATACTTCCATATGGAAGGAGATGCCTAAGGTGTGGACAAGGCTGGAGAAAGGATTCTTGACGTCCTTCATGGAAAAATTGATCGACTGTGATAAGGGCAGAGTTAATCTAGTGGTCACTAAAGTTATAGAAAACTGGTCAAACGGCTCCTTCAAAATTCATGGGGTTAGATTTAAGCTAGATGCGGAACTCATTTCGACGGTAATAGGTATGCCTTATTCTGGACTTAACTTCTTTAGAGACTTGAAAGTGTCGAATAGTGTTGTTAAGCTTTTCCCACGTAAAGAGAAGGAGAGGGGGAAACTAGGTAAAGTCATAGGGGGATATTATGATGCTTCTAATATCAAGAAAATATGGGGCCGGGTGCTTAATGCAATCATGGAATACATTACTGTGGAGGGCCATTTTTCTAGGGTCCACACATACCATTTTGTGCTTTTAAATCATTTCGGACATGAGAAGAGAATTTATTTTTCCTATTACCTTTTTAGGTCTTTGTTGCAATCTCTGAATAAGCATAGTAAGAATCTGACTTTGCCTGTGCTTCATTGCGGCCTCATTTTGCTCATTTATGAGCATTGCAAGATTCTGGCAATCTAGGAAAATAAGAGATTGTTGGTTTCACCGGGGAAAGGTAAGAGGAAGATGGAGGAAGGTGGGCCTAGCAAGGAGGAGTTATCACAGACCAAAAAGAGTAAAAAAGCTACTGTGGAGAAAATTCAAGAGGATATGGGGAAAAAAAAGGAAACAGAGGTGGATTCTAAGGATTTGGCAAAAGAGGGAAGTGAGATGGAGACTGATGAGTCTGATGGAGAGGAGAGCTGGAAGGAAGAGGAAATGGGGGAAGAGGAAGAGGGAGTTGAAGATGTTTCCAATCAGAATGGCCCAACCCATAGTGTGAGCACAGGTAAAGTTAATAGCCAGCCTATGGAGGTGCAGGACAAGCTCAATAATGAGGAAAGGGATTTGGAAATTGAGTAGGAGAAGGAAAAGGAGAATTCAAGTAGGGAGCAGGATAAATTTGGAGAGGGAATTATTCTGGATAAACTAAAAAATTAGTTTGAGGCTCGTATGGGATTTGACAAGTGGATATATGAGAGAATTAAGTATCTGGAAAAAAATGATAAGCAACAGGAGGAGAAGGGAAAGATTGTGGAAAGTAACTAGGAACAGTGGCAAAAGGGTATGGCAGAAAAAGTGGAGAAGATGGAAGCTTAGATTAGCAATCTGGAGGAAGGAAAAAATGCAATGAAAAACCTTCTGGGTATGATTCTGGATGTCCTTTCCTTCGTGACTAAGAATTTAGAGGAAATTGCCAAGTTTATTGAAGGTTCCAATACTTCCAAACCTGTTGTGGATCTCGACATCGATGAGGATGCTACTGAGGCAGGAATTGTGGAAAGTGCTCCTGGTGGTGTGACAAAAAGAACCAGGGCGAGCATGAAAAAAGCAGCTTTGACCTCTTCTAAGGATATCCCTAAGCTAAGGGATAATATTAAAGACTTGCAAGGGATTAGCGAAATTTTGGCTAATGCCCTTAAAAACATTAAGTAATCTGTCTTTTTCTTTCTTTATGTTTTAGCTGGATGTTGCTGGTTTCACTGGTTTTGTTGGGCTTTTTTGCTAGATATTGCCTAGAACTTTGCTGGTATTTTGCAGTATGTTTTTTCTTGCTTCTTAATGCTTTTATCTATTAAGTATCTTTTGTAATAGGGTTTTGGGATCCCTTCAAAACCTATTTTTCTCGTAATCAAAAACTTCAAAATACAAATACCACGTATACTACAGATGTTGGACCATAAAAAATGATAGATACAATCAGATACAACTGATATGTTTGATGCCACAACATATAATTGATACTGGGACATAATGTAAACCAAGATAAGCACAACTCAGGATTCTGGAGATGAGGATCTTTCGAAAATAAATCCAGTAGATCATTTGTGCCTTGCATCATATCTCATACCTTTCTACCAGCAATGGTAGAACTACAATACCAAAACTGCTTCTAGCATACAACATCTGGTCCAAATCGAATAATTATATTTGACATCAATGACAATATTCTAACAACCTCCCCCTTTGTCATTGATGGTAAAACATCTCAAAAGGAATAATGCATGAAACTCAAAACTCAAAACTCAAAACTCAAAACTCTCCCTTACTCATATGACTGATATCTCCGATACTCTACCCATCTCTATATCTTCATTTCTTTCCATTCCTATTTCTCTCCCCCTTTGACAACAATGACAAAGGGTGCCTTCAATTTGAGACGATCAAAAAAGAAAATATCAAAACTATATACCAACCCAAAAAAAATTCTCAACTGCTCTTCTTCTAAAATATTTGCTTGTATTTTTCCTTCGGTTCTACAAGAAGAACCTCCCAAGAATGAACAACCAGTTTGATGCTAATTGATAAACTTCTACATGTTTATGGTAAAAATGGAAACAACAATATTGAAAGACTGAATGAATTCAACCACAAAACCCTAGCCTAAAAACAACAAAGATCCACCATAACATATGAAGATTACCTAAGACAATGCAAATCAACAAAATCACAAAGATTATACCATCACATGTCCACTGGGGTTTGAATCTCCATTCTTCCTATCTCCATTGATCTTGCTTGATATATTTGCTCTCATATTTTATGTGTGCACAAGAGCTCAACAAAGAATGAAAGTGTGGTTGATAGCTTGATCGCATATGAATGTTCGAATGATAGAATGCTTGGGGAGGATTGATAATGAAGGAAGCATCCTCTTATATAGAAGACACTGTAAGAAATGGAGCGATAAGATTAAGAGGTGTAAAAGATAAATGGTCGGCTAGGATTAGAGGGTAGGTAGAAGAAATAAGAAAATAATGAGAGGGTAGGTAGTGTAGGAATTAAGAGATGAATGACATGTGTCATGGGTAGAAAAGGATAATGAATTAATTAATTAAATAAATATTTATTTAATTAATAGAGGAAGTGGGATCAATTAAATAAATAAATTATTTATTTAATTTAGGAAAAGGGTAATTTAAATAAATAAAAGTATTTATTTAAATGAGAAAAGGTTAGAAGAGGATAAATGAATTAATTAAATAAATAAAGTTTCATTTAATTAATAGAAGAATTAGGCTAAAATAATTAAATAAATAAAAATATTTATTTAATTAGACAGGACAATTTTAGGTGTCTACATTTTGCCCCTCTTTGAGATAATGCAGCTCCTCGCATTGTTTCAAAGAATATAAGATAAACTGATACAAAGTTGCCCCAAGAAGGGAATGATATGCCCCCTCGAGAGATTGGATGAAAATGTCTGAAAGGATTGCAGACAATCTCTCGATAAAGAGAGAAAGGCTAGAAAGGACTAACTAGCTAGGATAGAGTGACAGAGTCACAGGATAAGGAAGACTGACTTGGGAGACTAGGGCTAGGGTAGTCTATAAGATAGACTACGAGGGAAAACATCTTCATTGTCATCCACACATCTAAGAGATTAGAGTGCAGAGAGTAGAGAGTAGTCAACAGCGATGGCATTGGTGCACAGATTCGATCGCATTCGTCGATATCAGAGGCCAACAAATGCAGGAGAGCCGGTAAGTATCGCAAAACCTCCTTGTACCTTGTTGCATTAATTATTGTCATAAATGCATGTTAGGTAGGTCAATAAATGCATATTAGGTATGTCGAAGAAACTATCAAGTAGGTCAAAAGACGGGAAGGCACGTCTGCGTTGGTGCCAAGTCCATCTCGGTAGGTTAGGCGCGTCTGCGTTGAGTGTAACCGTGTCTATGATTCTAAAAGTGTCTATGTCAAATGCAAGCACGTCCGTGAAATGTAGGTGCGTCTATGTAGGGTAGGCATGTTTGTGCAGAACAGAGGCACGTTTGTGTGTTTCAGGCGCATCTATGAAATGCAGAAACATCTGTGAAGTATGTAAGTATGTTTGTGTCATGAATGCGTGTTTATGTCTTCAAGGTTGAATCAACAATTCTGTGATAAATATATGTTGTCGATTGGATAAGTTGTTGAGAGCATACACTCAAACAGATCCTCTAGGGAAGACTGGGATTGTAGATAGGGCTAGGATTGACAATTTTGTGATAGGACATATGTTGTCAATCAGGAAACTACTCAAGAGGATACACTCAAGAAGAGGCCCTAGGATAGGATAGAGCGAGGTACTTTGTGATGAATAGGGAGTACCATAGAAATTGACAATTCTATACAACATACATTGCCCATTGGATTAGGCTGAAATTGACAATTCTGTGATAGAACATATGTTGTCAATTGGATAAGATACTCAAGAGGATACACTCAAGTAGGTGCCCGAAAAGATAAAAGCAGCACTTTGTGATGAACAGGGAATGCTACTAATATAGAGTGCCATATGATATTTATAAGCACTAGGACAAAAAGCAGCACTTTGTGATGAACAAGGAGTACTACTAGATTGACACAATTGATTTGCTTGACTGCAGGAGGACCTACCTATGCTAGAGTCACGAGAGAAATACCCTTCGACTCAGCGTTTACGAGTAGAGCTAACATTCGAGGATAGAGCAACAGTTGAGGCCATGGGATTGTGATACATTATGTATATGTCTGAGTTTCAGGTGAACATGGGATTGCTAACTACATTAGCTGAGAGATGGCACTTAGAGATATGCACTTTTCATTTGTCGATGGGTGAGATGGTAGTCACCTTAGAGAATGTATACATGATACTGAGGATATCGATCGTTTGGGAGTTGGTTCCTAATGATCGAGAGGGAGATAGGGATGCACTAAGATGAGTGTTTTAGGATCCAGGATTGGAGATGAGGACAGGACATGTGGCTTGGGACACCATGACAGCTATAGGAGTGGCTCTACCGGTGGTGCTGGCAAGAGTGATCAGTGAGTTCCTCTATCTGGATAGGGCAACACGAGGGTTGGTTGTGGGATGGGGGAGGACTCTGGAGACATTGGTGACTGAGCACACCAGGTTTGCATGGGGTCGTGTCTGCTGGCACACTTGTATTATGAGCTGCATCAGTTTGTGTATCATGGATCAATAGGATTGGGGTGCAGAGTGACATTAATGCATCTTCTGGTTACACGACTGATACACTTTAGAGGCAAGGGACATGGGCACAATTATGTACATCTGTATGATATGATTACTTCCTAGCCACAGATTGGGAGGCTAGAGTATTGGCACCGAGTGATTGATGAGATAGATAGTATCATATGGAGGCCTTACCGAGACTGTGAGGAGTGGGAGGATGATGCAATGGAGCTGACATATGTGTTCAAGAGTAGGTATCTAATTAGGTGGACACTATATGTTATTGAGCGACAATTGATTGATAAAGTATGCTGGTAGTTTGGTAGGATACAACGGATGCCACGGGGTTCAAGGATGTATGCACAGACAATGAGGGATCAGACATATTTAGGTCCATTATTATCTTATGATCAGGCAGTGACACAGATGTTGGAGATGGTTCCCATGCCTTGGGATATTTGGGCAGATGTGGAGATGCAGGGATGGATACGGAGTATAATGCATATTGGGTAGAGCATCCATTTCCACAGTTGACGAATCCAGGGGAGCCGATAGAGGGGGATGGTGGAGATGGTGGAGATGATAGTGGGGATGGTGGAGGTAGAGGTCAATGATAGAGGCGAGGGACTGTGGCAGAGAGGAGGGTAGCCTAGAGGAGAGAGGGCGGAGAGGAGAGACATGTGCATGTAGTCAGGGGTCGAGGTGGATTTCCTATACAGGTGCCAGCAGCACAGGTTTCTAGATAGGTACAGGGACAAGGATAGGGACAGGGACAGCCACAGTAGCAGCCACAGGGACAAGGGGAGGTGGGAGGAGAGGAGAAGGATGAGCTACTATCCTTGAGGGAGATCTTTAAGGGATAGGCAAATGAGATCCAGGATCTGGAGAGGGATGAGGCTAGGCTCAGGAGACAGCTGAGGGACACTAAGCGAGAGAGGGATTAGGCTATTCAACACTACACACAGGATGAGACAACACTGAGGGAAGACAGGAAGGCAACAAAGGACACATGAGCCAGATACGCCTATGTTCTTTGGGAAGGGGAGGAGATAGACTACTAGAGAGACATGTACTGTGGAGTGGTACCACCAGATCAGTGGGCTAGGAGCTTCTAGAGACCATCGCGGACTACGACGACCATTGGAGGGAGAGACAAGAGACAAGCGTCTAGTGGTGGGGTCATGGGTCCTCCACCACCACCAGATAGAGGGGGCAAGAGAGATGATCCTGGGGCAGGGACTTCTAGGGCTTAGATTCTGTCGAGGCTAGCTAGCTCTGAGGGAGGGAGTTCATCATAGCCTTAGATGGCTCCCTATGTATCAGTTTTGTACCATATTTGTATGATGATGTAGACACCTTCGGGTGATTGTAGCCATATGTATTTTGACATCATTGTATCATGACACTTATGATTTTTGATATATATATATATATATATGAGTTGATTCATCCTTGCGACAACTATATGCATATGTGCCTATGTGATGTTGCTTCTATGTGATGCATGTTTCTATGTGATGATGCAATTTATGATTATATGATGTATGGATGCTTATGATTTGGATGCAAATATGTACAAGATGAAATGCAATATTTTGTTCTTTTATGTTTTGATATGTTATGCAAATGCAATTGTGAAGGTATGGAATGCAGATGAATATGATAATGTACAAGATGAGATGCATGATGTGCATATGATATACTAATCAGTGTTGTGTACAGAATGTGATGTAATTGTGATATCTATATGTATGTATGAAAGGATATATGCTAACATGTGATGATGCAGATGCATACTACATGCAGTGCAAATATTTTTGGCATGTTATTATACTCAGTCATGCGATACCAGGCTATGCGGACTCCAAAAGGACGATGGAGGTCAATCATGAAATGTGGATGGAAGATAGAAGATATGGAAGTGAAAGAGCTCCTTGTGATTTATCATCATTGAGCTTTATTATGGGAAATAGTTTATGACAATCCAGATATAGTTTCGACCTAGAAAGTCATTGTACTTGTTTGCATGGAGATCAGACAGTTGCAAACAAGGAATGCCCCAGTTCACACTAGACTCTCAGTGCCCTCATATCCTTGGACAAGTCATAGCATTACTAAGAGACAATCCACAGACAACAAAACAATAGGTGATGATACCCCATCCTCGCCTTTCTAGTCAAAGACATCTTGGAGATAAATCCTCTAGTCAAAGACATCTCGGAAAAGCTAAAAGACATGTCACCAAAAGATAAAATCAAAAGAAAACCAAGACTCGACACCAACATCCACTGTAGTCCTCAAGTTTAGTGTCTCCTGTCACTTGTATAAGTCTATTTGATTGTGGTCACAATGTTTTCGTTCACAAAAGGATAAATAGCACTAAACCATAATGTTGTCTAAGACTGTTGAAAGATTTGATTTGTTGAAGCCCGTTGTTGCTTGGGTCTCATCTGAAACTGACTGAATCTATGAAACTGATACTTTATTGTGGAGAAGACGAAACTTTACTGTGGATCGGTAATGCAAGTGCTACTTTATTGTGGATTGTGCACAAATAGACTGAAGAAAACTGGAAGAAACTGTACTCCTCAGAACGTGTGATGCTCTTACTGCCACACCCATCACTAGACTTAGGATTTGCCTTAGCCACATATAGGAGCTAATTTATTATGGATGAAAAGGGGTGAAAAGGAAGGATTATCATGAATGACTAACGAATCTTAGGTAGATCAATAACAAGTCATGATGGGAATGGGTAAGTTTATTATGGACGGATAGGCTGTGAGTGTGTGCAAAGTGAAAGGATGAGATTGAATCCTGAAGGGGGGAGGAGCAATGTCTCTACACACGATGCCAGTAACCTGGTTTTCACCGTTGGACGAATTTATTTCTCTTTACTTTTTTTTTCTTTTTTTTTTTCAATTAAATTTTTTTTTTTTTTGATATTTTTTGTATTTGTTTGTATTTATTTATTTTTTTTTATTTTTTTTGTATTTTTGAATTAGGATATGATGAAGAGCTATGTGTAAAACCTACGAAGGTGCATGTTGTTGATAGGATCTTCCAAAAGTTCACCATTTGGGGTTGAAAGCTGATATGCACCAGATCCATAAACTGTTGTGATGATGTAAGGACCAAGCCAATTCGGTTAAAACTTGCTCTTCTTCTCTCTGTCTTGCTTATTTTTAGGATTTTCTCTGAGAACTAAGTCACCAACCTCAAATGTGTGAGGCTTTACCTTATGATTGTAATGGCATTGTTCCTTGACTGAATGATGTGTACCTCGAGTGACTGTCTTTCTTGATGAAGGAACTGAGATAGAATTACTAGTGTATGGACTACATAGGCCCGTATGCGTGTCACCTAAAGAAGTTTGGGCATCCCTAATAATAAAGTCCCTTGAGGAAACTCCATTAAAGGTCCATGATGTATCACCAAAAGGGGATGGACGTGTTGAACAAGTGGATGAGGAATGAAGGCTTATGATTGCGAAAAGAAGTGAAAGTATCATGGCATGATGGAGACTTAGGATCAACAAGTATGCTTTTTGACTTGAAATTTTAGAACTTTTTCCCCCAGTTATTTTGATATTAGGGGAGATCAACTCTTGCTCTTTTTTCTTCATAGGATTTTTATCCTTGACTTTGATTTTTGCAGAGTCCAATAGCTTTTGATTTTGATTTGATCTAAAGGACTTTTCTTTATTTTTTACTTTTATAGTTTTCTTTTAAAAACTTGATTTTTTATCTCCAATGAGTAAGGGCTTTTGTGATTCTTGTTGATCCAAGTCTAGGAGAGGAGTGAAAATGGAATGAGCGGATGAAATGGTAAGGCTATGTGAGTTCTCAAGAGGGCTGGCGATATATTCAACAGATTCTTTGTTGGAACTACTCTTAGGACTATTGATATCAAGATTTGCTTGCACCACTAGAGGAGATTTGCATTCAGACTTAGTAGCCACAATACTAGGCGGTTCATACCCAATTCCTTGATATTGCAAATTGTTTGTAGATTGCTCATGTTGACTCAATGTCTTAGGAGATAGTGGAAGTTGATCAACATGAAATATATACTCACCACATCCCGTGTATTTAACTTTGAACTTTTCTTTTAGCTCTGCTTGTTTTGATGTAGAAGTTTTCAATGACTCTGGATCCACATATGCTGATGAAGGAATAGCTTCTAGATTGACTGGGATTGTTATTTCTGATCTAGGTCATAGATTGTTGCAATATGAATGGGTTTGGATCAGCTTTGACGGTCACTTCAACTCCATTGTGTTGGAACTTGATACATTGATGATATGTTGAGGGAACAACTCTCATTTCATGAATCCATGGGCGTGCCAAGAGTATGTTGTATGTGAGATCTAGATCAAGGACTTGACAAACCACATCCTTCGTAACTGGCCCAACTCTGAGAGGTAAAGTAATTGTGCCCTTGGATGAGCGCTCTTTGTCATCATATGCCTTGATGGTAATTTTGTTTGTAGCATCCACAACTTTTTCAGAATATCCCAATTACTTGAGAGTATTCAATGTACAAATGTTCAGACCTGCTCCTCCATCTATCATGACTCATTTTATTCAATTTTTATGGAGATTGGCATCAATATGTAGAGGTGCATTATGTGGTTGGCTTACGAAGGCATCGTCAGCTTTGGTGAATGTAAGAGAATGTGAAACGGAAAGGTATCCCACCATGGCTTGAAATTGGTCCACGTTCAGATTAGTGGGTACAAAGGTTTCTCTTAGGACTTTGTTGAGTATGACTTTATGCGAAGGAGAGATACACAATAGTTCTAGGATTGAGATAAGCGCGGGTGTCTTCCCTAACTGTTCTACTAGGTCGTACTCAGGTTTGGCCGATGAGGAAGTGGTGGTTTTAGCTGGAGCACCTTGCAAGGTGACCTTACCTCGACGAGTTGTGACATTACATTTAGAGGTAGATTCATAAGAAGTTCCAATTCCATTTAGGACTACTTTGGCTCTTTGGGTGGAAATTTCAAGTGTTTTATCCTTTATGATAATAGTAGAAACATAGTTGTCCATTGAAATGTGATTAACGGTTGAATCATAATCATAGGACACTTTGGTATAGTTGGCTTGTTCATCTGTGGCTTTGGCTTTTCCCTTGTCATGTTTAGGGAATGGTTCCTTAAACATCTCATGTTCTTGATTAGATGTATGTCTCTCGATCTCAATGTCACCTCTATCAATAAGGTCTTGTATAATGTTCTTCAAGCGATGGCAATTTCCCATTTTATGTCCCTTGCTCTTGTGATATTCGCAATACTCATCGTCATTCCACCAATTTGGTTTGACATTTGGCTCATGTGGAAGATTGTCTGGAATTGTTATTATCTTGTTTGTCACTAGCTTCCTAAAAGCTGACTCAAGTGGTTCTCCCAATGGGGTGTATTTTCTTTGTGGTTTTGAATTTTCTTGAGTATTGACTTGGTTGTTTATAGAAATTTATCTAGAAAGAATGATTTTTGGTCTCATTGTGTTAGCATCAACAATTCCATCATTTACTGTGTTCTTGTTCTTGTTCCAAAATCGTGGCTTATGCTTTCCTTTAAAATCTTCTTTGTTTTCTTTTAATATCTTAATGACTCCTTGCTCAATTAAGACCTTCTCCATTGCGAAGCCTTTCTCAATGACATCCTTGAAGGTGGACAAACAAGCTTTCCTCAAGTAATAACCAATTTCTCTGTTGACATTTTGTGTAAACATCTCTACCATTTGTTTTTGTGGAATTTCACAAGAGCATCTATTGGCTAAATTCCTCCATCTTTGTAAGAATGATGAAAATGACTTCCCATCTTTCTGTTTGGTATTGCACAAAGTGGTAACTGATATATCTATCTCTATGTTATATGAGAAATGTTGTATGAAAGCTTCTGCTAGATCACCCCATGACTTAATTCCAGGTAGAAGTTGAGAGAACCATTCCATAGCTTGTTCACCTAAGCTTTGTGGGAACAATCTCATCAAGTATGTTTCTTCTGTTGCTACCTCAATGCAAGTTGTGAAAAATTGTCTTATATGTGCCTTAGGGTCCCCTTTGCCTCTTTACTTATCAAACTTTGGTGTTATGAAGTGTGTAGGAAATGGAGGCATTTGAATGATTTTATCAAATGGATAGGGACATATATCTCTCATTGTGTAAGCTGGTTTTGGTGTATTGATGTCCTCCATCTTCTTTTGTAAGTCCTTTATTTGTTGTTCCAAATTGTTTTTGGGTGGAGATTGACTTCTTGGACCATATCTCATGCCTAAGCCACCGGGTGGAGGAAGAGGATACTGCATATATGGATGGTATTGATCATAAATATGCTCATATGGAGGAGGTCTATAATGATACTGCATATAGGAAGCACCTGATATAGGGTCATAAGGCATATCATGGGTTTGCTCTTGTAAATGGCCCCCAAATTTGACATAGGGTTTTCTTGTGTCCAAAATTTGAGCATGCCTTTGGATAGCCAATTTTTTTGGAGGTTGGTCCCTAGCATTGGTATGCGATTGAGTGTATTTAGCCACATAAGATTTCCATAAAGGTCTGCGTAGATGGATTTGTTCATGAGATGCTCTTTTGTGAGTATCATAAGCCTGACCATGTGTATTTGGGACCTCAGGTTTTTGAAACAAGGATGATGGTGACTCAGGCATGAAATGTGGTCCTCTAGTACCTCCACTATTAGGTCTCCTTTGATCTAATAACTCAATGATGAATGGATAGTACCAAACCAGTAATGAGAGGGGGGGTAAATCAGTACAAACAAAAACACAATCCTAAACCGGTTTGTCAACAGACACTGTGCTTTGGCAGACAAATAGTAACACCAGTCTTAAACAGAGTACAACTGGCAAAACCCAAAATAACTAAGACAAGCATAAACTAGTTGACACTTATCTTTTCATACAATCTAATACTTCATTTCCATTTCACCCTAGTGCACGAACATGTAATCTATCATCAAAGATATATAAACAGCTAGATCAACATGATTTACCTTCAGACACAAATCACTTAAACCATCATATGAATAACACCACACATGACACACATATTTTTCACGTGGAAACCCAACTGGGAAAAACCACAGTGGGGATGAATACCCACAAGCTGTTTTTGAACTCTTTAGAAGTCTGCTCTGTTAGGAGCCTTGTTCGGTTAAAGACTGATATAATAGGTTCTGTTAGGAACCAATCCTGTTAGGGATCACCCGGTTAAGGGATGGCTAGAATACCCGGTTAAGGGTTAAACCCTGTTAAAGGTTACCTTGTTAGAGGATTTCAAGAACTCAATGGTTTTGAGTCACCCTATTAAAGGATTTACAATAAGCCGGTTAAAGCTACTCTATTAAGGGATTTCCCAACTATTGAAGTGGTTAGAGATCAATAGGTATTACAATGATTTGGTAACAACACTCAATGCCAATGTAGATCTGCTTTAGCTCCTCTTCACCTTTTTCACTTACACTCTGCAGGTATCACTTCTCTCCTCTGATCTGGCAAGAATCACACATCCCTTCACTTGGATACACACACAACTTTTGCCAACAACCTCAGAAAGAAACACAACATCGACCTTATAGGAAACAGATAGGTTGGTAGCCTAAACCCTAAACCCTAAACTTGTTAGGTTAAGCAATTCAAACGGTTCAATCCTGACCGTTGGGCACATTGCATTAAATGCAACAGTCTTGAACCAATCTCAAGACGTTCTCCATCGTTCATTTTCTACCACTTTCATGGCGGCTGATAACCCATCACACATTTTCACCGTTTACAGACTTCGCACATTCCCGAGGTAGATAGGAACAAACTCCTTCATGCAAGATCCTTCACACGCACAAGGCTGACGCAACAACACGATATTTTCTTCATTACAATGCTAACTCATCACACAAAGTCACCGGTTGAGTCACACAGGCTTGAAGTACTTCAACTGGAAATCCTGAAGTTGAGACTACCAACTAGTAGTCATACAAAGCTTCCATGTATTGGTTCCCATAACCACATGTCGGTTCACCTTGAACAAACACACCGCTTCACTTTGGCACATATACCGGTTCATAATGTTATACCGATTCTCACATATACCAGTTCTTGGTAACATACCAGTTCTCTCTTCTTCAGCATATTGACATCAATGACAACATACAATGTCATCATGTCCTCATACCGGTTCACATAATGCCAACAATCTCCCCCTTTGGCATTGATGGCAATATATAAAGATATCTCTCCGCTTCACTTCTTCTCCCCCAATTTGTAGATATCTCTCTGCTTCACTTCTTCTCCACCTTTGACAACAATGCCAAAGTGGAGGCACAAGCTTCCCTGTTCCATTATGTTGCTCCCCCCGAGGAGTAGTATCCTTCAACACATCAATCCTGAAGAAAAATTTGACTATGCAATACTTGACTGATGTGGAGCATATACCTTTAGTTTACCTTCTGAAGGGGCAACACCCCTAATTCACCTCTTAAGTACATAAATGTAGCCTTTGGGAGAGGCTTGGTGAATATGTCTGCTAACTGCTCCTTACTGGAAACATGTTCTAGTGCAACCTCTTTGTTCTGAATCTTTTCCCTCAAGAAATGATACTTAAGCTCAAAGTGCTTGGTTCTAGAATGTAAAACCGGATTCTTGGATATGTTAATTGTACTAGTATTGTCACAAAATATACTTACCAGTTCAGATACATGAACTTTGAAGCCATTTAATACATGCTTCATCCAAATTGTCTGAGTGCAGTTCATGAAAGCTACAACATACTCTGCTTCTGCTGTAGACTGAGAGATACAAATCTGCTTCTTACTCATCCATGAGACCAGTCTACCGCTAAGAAAGAATGCACCACCGGTTGTGCTCTTCCGGTCATCCACATTACCTTCCCAATCAACATCTGTGAATACTTTCAAGTTGAAATCCTTGCTATATGGATACCACAATCCATAATCAATAGTTCCCTTCAGATACCTAAGAATCCGCTTGACTGCAACCAAGTGGGATTCTCTTGGACTTTTTTGAAACCTTGCAGTAATGCCAACTGCATGTGCAATATCTGGTCTGCTATGTACTACATAATGCAACTTACCAATCATTGATCAATATTCCTTCTCATTAACCAATGCTGAATCATCCTCTTTGGATAGTTTACAACCAGTCACCATCAACACCTCTTTGGTTTGCTATCTTCCATGCCAAAGGTCTTCAACACCTCTTTGACATACTTGGACCGAGTGATAAAGATTCCATCTTTCATCTACTGAATCTATAGTCCAATGAAGGACTTAATCTCCCCTATGAGTGACATCTCAAACTCTTTCTTCATCTCATTTGCAAACTCATGACTCATCTTGTCATCTCCACTAAAGATAATGTCATCAACAAATACCTCACAGATCAAGATCTGATCTCCTTCAGACTTCAAGTAGATATTGCTATCTTCGCTTGTTCTCTCAAATCCAATCTTCACAAGATGGGAGTGCAGGTGTTCATACCATTCTCTAGGTGCCTGCTTTAGACCATATAAGGCTTTACGTAGCCTATACACCATGTCACTATCTTCAGATAGGGAAAACCCATCTGGTTGCTCTATATACACCTCCTCTTCAAGTACACCATTTAGGAATGCAGATTTTACATCTATTTGATATAATTTGAATCTTTTAAAAGTTGCATATGCAAGAAGCATACGAACTCCTTCCAATCTGGCTATAGGAGCAAAAGTTTCTCCATAGTCTTCTCCTTCTTCTTGGGCATATCCTTTACACACCAGTCTGGCTTTGTTTCTAATCACTGTGCCATCCTCATTGAGCTTATTTCTGAAAACCCATTTGGTACTGATGACATTTTTATGCTTCGGTCTGGGTACCAAAGACCATGTACCATTTCTCTCTATCTGGTCAAGTTCCTCTTCCATTGCCTTGAACCAGTCTTCATCTTTATGTGCCTCTTTGAATGATTTAGGCTCAAATTCAGAGATCATACATGATTTTTCTCTGACCTTTCTTCTTGTAAGGATTCCTGCATCCTTATCTCCTATGATCTACTTAGGATCATGATTCAGCTTGACATACCGAGGAATGGTCTTAATAGATTCCTCTTTCTTTTCTTCTTCATCCTCATCTCCATCAGTATCAACATATACATCTATTGGTGTAGGAACACTGTTACTGGTACTTGGTTGACTTGCAACCAGTTCCCAGAAGGTTACAACTGGTTCATTTACCACTTGCTCATTGCCGGTTTCCTTAGTTTTCTTAGAGGTTTCATCAACTCTTACATTGATGCTTTCCATAATTCTCTGAGTCCTATTATTGAAACACTTGAGAGCTTTGCTCTTGGTGGAATACCCTAGGAATATTCCCTCATCACATTTCGCATCAAATTTTCTCTGGTGTTCGCTCCTCTTGATATAAATTTGCTACCAAACACTCTAAAGTAACTAACCACAGGTGTCTTACCAGTCCAATACTCATAAGGAGTTTTATCCTTACCTTTCTTGATGAGTACCCAGTTCATTGTGTAGACTGCAGTGCTCACCGCTTCTCTCCAAAAGGTGTGAGCAACCTTTCCTTGAATCAACATTGTTCTTGCTACTTCAACCACAGTCCAATTATTCCTCTATGCTAGGCCATTATGTCGTGGAGTCCGGGGGGTAGACAGTTGCCTCTTGATGCCATGTTCTTCACAGTACTTGTTGAATTCACCGGAAGTGAATTCCCCTCCTTGATCAGTTCTCAGGCACTTGATCCTTTTACCGCTTTCCTTCTCCACTAATGTTCTGAAAGCTTTGAACTTTACAAAAGCTTCAGACTTATCTTTCAAGAATGTGACCCACATCATTCTTGAGAAGTCGTCAGTGAGAATCATGAAGTACCTATCACCCAGCACACTCCTAGTTTTCATAGGACCACACAAATCAGTATGCACAAGATCAAGCAAATTGCCAGCAGTGAAAGGTTTACCTTTAAAGGTTGAGGAAGAAATTTTCCCTAGTTGACACTCTCTGCACAAGGTATTTTCTGATTTGCTCAGCACCGGCAACCCTCTAACTGCCTTGATCATACTGGCCTTCACAATGTTATCAAAGTTTACATGGAAGAGTCTCCTATGCCATATCCAGCTGTCATCGAATTTAGCCATAAGACATGTACTTATATTTGCATTCAGCTGAAATAGGTTACCTTTGGTCTGCATACTGGTGGCCACCAATTCACCATTCTTTCCTTTGATTCTGCACACTCCATTCTTGAATTCCAGAGTGAGACCACTATCATTCAGCTGGGCAACACTCAGAAGGTTGTGTCTGAGACCATCAACCCAATACACATTATCATCACTACTCTTTCCATTCAGAGAGATGGACCCTCTGCCTTTGACCATACATGGTGCATCATTACCAAAGCGAACCACACCACCATCATACTCTTCCAAAGTTAGAAACTTGCTCTGATCACTAGTCATATGGTGAGAACAACCACTGTCAATAATCCACTCATTGGAATTATCAAAGCGGGAGACGAGAGCCTTCTTGTCTGACACATCTTCCTTGACAACAACAAACACAATATCTTCATTTTCTTCATCTTCTGATTCCTCATCTGTGACACCTTCATCAACTGCCACAAAACAGTTTCTCTGGTTTCCTCCTTTGAATTTCTTGAACCTTTCTGATTTGTCCTTGTTGTCACCATTAGGACAATTTACAACAATATGTCCTATTCGGTTACAAGAAAAGCATTTCAAAGGGAGCTTACCTCTGTATTTACCGGTTCCTTTAGGAAGTTCCCTAGCAAGAAGAGCTTCAAATGCCATCAAAATCTCCTCATCATCCATTTCTCTGCTTTGTCTTAGTTCACCACTAGTGCTAGCTTCTTTTCCTTTTCTAGATGGTACAACAGAAACTTTAAAAGTTGATTCAGTCTTTTGAACACTGCCATCAAAACTATTTAGCTCATAGGCTATCAAATTTGCAATGATGGAGTCTAGGGATACCTTAGTCTTGTCTATTGATCTCAACTCTCGAATAGCAGCAACCCTTATTGCATATATCGGTAATAAGGATCTCAGAACTTTGCTTACCATAGTGGAATCTTCCATTTTACCACCTGCACTCTTGATATCTCCGATAATAGTTTTGATTCTTATTCCATACTGTTGAATGGTCTCACCTTCAACCATCCGCATGTCTTCAAACTTCCCTCTAAGGCTTTCTTCCTTAGCTTGTTTTACATGCTCATCACCGCCATAGATATTTTCAAGAGTATCCCATACTTCTTTGGGATTTACTTTATCTTGGACATCAATAAACTCAATGTCATATAAACTACTAATTAGGGCTTCCATGACTTGCCCATTCTCCTGCATCTCTCTCTTTTGGTCATCCGTGAGAGTACCGGTAGGGGCAACATAAGCATTCTCAACATAGCTTTAGTGTTGAGCACCCATGCTTCTGATGTATATCTTCATTTTGTCTTTCCATATACTGGAATTATCTTTGTTGAACTTTGGACCTTCCCTCTTCATCATTAGACTGGGATCTTTTCCTCAAGCGGTTAAGCTTATAACACAGAGGACCTGGAGGATGCTCTGTTACCAATTGATAACTCAATGATGAACGAATAGTACCAAACCGGTACTGAGAGGGGGGGGGTGAATCAGTACACACAAAAACACAATCCTAATCCGGTTTGTCAGCAGACATTGTGCTTTGACAGACAAACAATAACACTGGTCTTAAATAGAGTACAATTGACAAAACCCAGAATAACTGAGACAAGCATAAACCGGTTGACACTTATCTTTTCATACAATCTAATACTTCATTTCCATTTCACCCTAGTGCATGAACAGGTAATCTATCATCAAAGATATATAAACAACTATATCAACATGATTTACCTTCAAACACAAATCACTTAAACCATCATATGAATAACACCACACATGACACACAGATTTTTCACGTGGAAACCCAACTGGGAAAAACCACGATGGGGATGAATACCCACAAGCTATTTTTGAACTCTTTAGAAGTCCGCTCTGTTAGGAGCCTTGTCCGGTTAAATACTAATATAATAGGTTCTGTTAGGAATTGATCCTATTAGGGATCACCCGGTTAAGGGATGGCTAGAATACCCAGTTAAGGGTTAAACCCTGTTAAAGGTTACCTTGTTAGAGGATTTCAAGAACTCAATGGTTTTGAGTCACCCTGTGAAAGGATTTACAGTAAGCCAGTTAAAGCTACCCTATTAAGGGATTTCCCAACTGTTGAAGTGGTTAGAGATCAACAAGTATTACAATAATCTGGTAACAACACTCAATGCCAATGCAGATCCACTTTAGCTCCTCTTCACCTTCTACACTTACACTTTGCAGGTATCACTTCTCTCCTCTGGTCTGACAAGAATCACGTATCCGTTCACTTGGATACACATACATAAATTTTGCCAACAACCTCAGAAAGAAACACAACATCGACCTTATAGGAAACATATAGGTCGGTAGCATAAACCCTAAACCCTAAACCTATTAGGTTAAGCAATTCAAACGGTTCAATCCTGACCATTGAGCACATTGCATTAAATGCAACAGTCTTGAACCAATCTCAAGATGTTCATTTATTAATTAAATGAATCTTTATTTATTTAATTAATTCATTTATCCTCTTCTAGCCTTTTCTCATTTAAATAAATACTTTTATTTATTTAAATTACCCTTTTCCTAAATTAAATAAATATTTTATTTATTTAATTGATCCCACTTCCTCTATTAATTAAATAAATATTGATTTAATTAATTAATTCATTATCCTTTTCTACCCATGACACATGTCATTCATCTCTTAATTCCTACACTACCTACGCTCTCATTTAATTAGACAAGATAATTTTAGTTGTCTACACTACATTCCACCAACAAGTCAACAACATGAAAAATTTGTCTGAAGCAGAGAGATTCTGCTCATACTCAACTACACTATCAAGCAATGCCGAGAAATGTTCCAACTTTGCTTCAACAATCTCCTTAACCTTCCAGAAAACACTCACAAAATCTTCTCTTTGCCTTTGCAAAAACAATAATTCAGCCTGAAGGGAATTTATCTTTTTCCTCTGCTCTCCATCCTTATCACTTAGAAAGTCAAATGATTTGCCCAAGGAACATAATTCATCTTCAATAGCATCAATTTTAGCTTTATGTTTCACTGCAGCAGTTGGCCATGAAAGACAGTATTTGTACACCTTGCTCGCACTACCGATACAAACTCTTGTTTCTTCTATGCATTCAGATAAGGCCCTTTGTGCATCATTGCACTTCTCCAACATACTCTGCATATCGTTACCTTATTTTTTTGAATCTTCAACATCAATAGGTTGCTCAATCAATTTTTCCTTTACAATATTAGACAAGGATTCTGGAAGCACATCACTAACGTCTTTAACCTTGATATTGTTCCAGACCAAATGATTTATCAGAACATTCGCAATCCTATCTGCCTCTATAGAAGTCAGCCACATTTTTCCAATCTTTCTTATTCCATCTACACTGCCAGTGATCTCCAACAAGTTAGACTCATCATCAAATTCTTTTACTTCCTGCTTTGCAACAACCAACTCTCCCTTAGCCACAAGAGATTCTGGATCTTCAATTAAAACAATGTCTTTCTCCTTCTGATCCTTTTTTCACTTCTTAGATTCTGAGGCACTAGTAGGCAAAAAATCTCTCCTTTTCCTCTTTTCGAAGGAAGAACCTTCCCTAGTAGAACCGGTAGCAGGGGATACCAGACCGATACTCCACATATCTAGAAAATATTTGAAATAAACATTGCATGCATCCTCTCTCTTATCCAATCCATTCGAGTATCTAAATATTTTCCTTGCAATCGAGACTCCAAATTCTCATATCACATTCTCCTTAGCTGGAAGGGATCCCAAACAATACATAGCTAAACATACAAGCAGTGATCCAAACTGGAAGGGGTAACCTTACTCTTTTGACTTCTTGATGTTCTCTCTAACAATAGATCCCTTAGTAATTCACACAAATCGAACACTCTAACTTCCATAACAAGCATATGTGCCATGTATACATCAATAGATGAAGTGGAACCTTCCCTATTTCCCAAATAGATCCTATAAGAAATACCATACCCAACATACCTCACAATGGGATTGATAATTTTGTTGATAATAAACGATCTTTGATCACCCATTACAACGATTAGGGTTTCAACTTCTTTATTCTTTATAGATTTATTAGCCAATATGGATTCACTATCACACAAACCAATAATAACCGAAATAACCTCCTTTGTGATTGGATAGGGTTTATCCAACATGATGCAATTATTCTGCACATGACTAAGAATTACTTTGATTACTTCCTCATCATCAAACCAAGGAAATTCAGTCCACAAATTCAATCCTTTATGCTCAAATTCCTTAGTCTTCTGCAATTCTATGTCACTCAAGCTCTTTTCCACCTTTCTGATCTTTTTAGGGTTAAATTCATCTAGAAATACCTTCTCCATAATCTGAAAGTCTCTGATGCTTGATTCTTTAACGATCATCTTGGCTTCCATGATTATTCTCTCTACTCTTCTGCTCTACTACTTTTCATCTGCTCACAATATCTTCAAGCACTATTAACATGATAAAGAAAAATATTCTCAAACTTTGATACTTATCTTGCCAGAAATATCCTTTAGGGTTTTGCCACCAAAAAATCTCTTGTCGATGATGTCAACAAAACATATTGAATTACTAGATAGCTTTTCTAGCACAGTCATGTCGGAGCAACGACATGATCCACTCGGAAGGGGGGAACACATATTTTCCTTCAAGAACTCCCCCTAAGCCAAAGTAATATGCTTAGTTACTAGAGGAAGAGGTGTTGCAGCAGATTTTGGTACACCAGGATCGCTTCCATCGTTCACTTCTTTCTCCAAACCAAAATTTCCTTTTTCTTTGATTCACTAGTCTTCATTACATTCTTCTATGTAGACTTCTCCATATTTTCATTTTGTCACTAATTAACATGGTGTCTGGGTTGCTTGCACTTGTATCAACTAATGTTCCTCTACACTGAATTTGTTGAATGTGTTCTAGATCTGCACTGATTAGCTTTGTGACCATAACCATTGCATGTATGACAATATCCATGAAAGTTATTATTCACTTTATTTTTTCCAACCGGATTATGATTCTGACTCATAACATGATTTCTATAGTAATTTGTCTTATGACCAAACCTCTTGCAATTGTAACACTGAATGCTTCTACATTTTGTAGCCTTATGACCAAATGTATTGCATTGAAAATAATAACCATTAAATGATGGGTACCTTTGTGCATTTGGTTGACGAACCGGTGGTCTCTTTGCATTAGATCTTTGATTCCAAGTTTTTCTTGCATCTTTTGATTTCTTCTCTGTTTTTTCCTTAACTTCTTTGCCTTTGTCTTTGTCATTCTGATTTGAATATTCATCGGGTTGAAATCCAAGTCCAGTCTTGTCTAAATGAACTTTATGCATGTTGATCAATTCTTCTAAGAGCTTACTAGTATCAAGAAACTTACTCTCTGCCTCTAGCTTCTTCACTTCTTGTTCTAGCTTCTCAGATTCTTCAGTCTTCAACTTGATTGATTCTTTTAGTGTTTCTTCTATCTTGTTCTTCTCCTCAACTTTCTGCATAAAATCTTTAATGGTTTCATTTACTTGCTTCAATTGATTGTTAACTTCCTTATGCCTCAATTTGAACTTTTGGATTTGCTCTCTCAGCTTCTGCACACATTCATTTGCTACCTTCACATTCTCTTTCAATTCCTCATTCTTAGATTTAACACTTTTTAGATCTTCAAGGGTTGTCTACAATTATTCATCCAATTGATATTCTCCAAGAAAACTCATTGGTGCCATGATTCAACCAACAAGGATCTCCTGCAAGGGGTTAAGATTTCAAGCAAGGGACCAAACCTCTGATACCAATTGTTGAATTGGTTGGATAGACTAGAATACTAAGAGGGGTAGTGAATCAGTATTCCCACATATTCTAAAAATTTCCACAACTTCTTAACCTTTTACTGATATATCAATTTCATTAATTAAGTTTATCAACATGACATAGCAAATACATAATAAACAAAAAACACAACCACAAATGGAACACTAGATTTTATACGTGGAAAACCCAAATGGGAAAAACCATAGAGAGTGTAGCTCTCAAGATAATATAACTTGTTAAATGGTGTTTACAAAATGGGGTGGCTCACTACTAGATGGCTCAGTGCCAAATTAAAAAAGTGGCCCACCGCCAGAATGCTCACTGCAATAGATACAAATGAACTAAGGAAAGTTGCATCTCCAAATGCATGAGATCAGATCTAGATTAAGCTTAGATCACAAGTCACAAAACTTACAATAGATCTGATAAAGGATTATTGTACCACTATCCACAAATACTTGCAGTAGATCTGGTAAAGGATTACTACAACACTGACTACAACTCTGCATGCTCCTTACTCTACCACACAACACATATTGTACCGATTCACACTCTACTCTTCTTCTATCTCCCTTCCACACTTCACTTGCTTCTACTACTAAATGCATACACACACATACCAAAAAGCTTATACACTAGGATAATATGTCAGCCAAGCACAAATAATATGCTACTCAGATCAACACATTATCCAATAAAACCTTAACCAAAAACATGATAACAAAGTTAGCCTCTACAAGATCTTGTACATGCTTCCTTCACATATTTTGTTTACCGATGCATATACCTCAATTACCAGAATAGAACATGGGCCTACTAGACTCATAGATATGGACTCATAAGTACAAAAATCTAAGCACAACAACTCCTAACTTCAAAATATAGATACCATGTATAACACAAAAGCTAGACCATAAAACACGATAGATACAATCAGATACAACTGATATGCTTGATGCCAGAACACATAACTGATACTAGGACAAAATGTAAACCAAGATAAGCACAACTTAGGATTCTGCAAATGAAGATCTTTCAGAGTTAACTCCAATAGATCATTTGTACCTTGCATCATATCTCATACTTTTCTACCAACAATACTAGAACTACAATACCAAAACTGCTTCCAGCATACAACATCTGATCCAAACTGGATAACTAGATTTGACATCAATGACAACAATGACAATCTTCTAACATTGTGTAAGGATACTCTTAAACAGTGAGTTTATGTTTGAGATATCAAATATTAAGGTGATGCTCTATAAAAAGGGGTTATAAAAACCCGTGGTATGACAACACACACAAGAAACACAAGAAACAAGAGTCAGTGTTAACAACCAAAGATTATTCTAAACAGGCATACCAAGAGAGACACTATAAGCAAAATAGAGCATTTAACTAAGACAACAAATGCAACAAGGCATCTCCAAATGCCTTTCACCTTGCTTGTAGCTCCTCCTCCCTTGTTCCTCTCTTCTCCAAGTTTCCAAATGAGTGTAGCTCTGAGCAACTTTTTGCATTGTGGATGTCTTATGGAGGTTCAAGATTGAAATGTTTTAAACTATACTATGCAAGTGTAAAATAAGCTAAATATGAGATATTATAAAATGAACTAAGATTAATTTTAGTCCAAAATGACAATATGAGTGATTATGCTAAAATGCTCTTTTAAAATTGACTATAGATTAAATGCATACAAGTTTTCAGGCTCTGGATTATGAAGAAATGAGCTCTATTTATAGGTAAAATGGAGCAATAGATGGTTGAGATTGAGTAATCTCAACAAGGGTTAGGATTGAAGGGTTTTAGATCCTTGTGAGGGCTTTCAACCCAATCCTAGGATGACAAATGTCAACATGAGATGGGTTGAGAGGAGAGGGAATAAGCATTAAATGCTTGACATGACTTGGGGGTTAAATTGGGAGGTAAGGTTAATGTTGAGTTGAAAGAATAAAGCCATTATCCAATAAATAATGTTTTTATCCAATGGATAAACTCTTTTGCAAGAGTTAGTGAGGATAACCATGGTCAAATCAATAAATGCTTGAGAGGACACATGGGTTACATGAGGGTTGAGTTTAGAGGTAAAGTCTCTAACCATGGGAGCAAGTGGATTTAACCATAAATGGTTATGTAAGAGCCATTAATGGTCATGTAAGAGCCATTAGTGGTTTGGAAGACTTTAGAGGTTAGCTTGTTGGACACATAAAGCATTAAATGCTTTTCAAAGACTTTAAAGGTTTTGAGAAGTGACTCCAAGTTGCTTAGGAATATGACAATATTTAGGGGATGGATTAGGCTAATTAGGAATGGTTAGAAAGTGGTTAGGGGGGTCTAGAAGGGGATTTAGGAGTGCAAGTGGATTTGGTGGGTGAGGGAAAATAAGATTTAAATTAAATTTTATTTATTTATTTCAACTTGTGGTTGCAACTTGCATTTGTAGGAAAATGCAAGTGGGGGGGGGGGGGGATTTAATGATTTAAATAAATGTTTTTAATTACTTATTTAAAAGAAGAAAGGGGATTAAATTAAATAAATAAGATTTATTCATTTAATTGATTGTGAATTTGGTTTAATGAATTAATTAAAATAAATTGAATAATTTATTTAATTAATAGGAGAATGTTTGAAGATGAATTAATTAAATGTTAATTTAATTAATTGTTGGCTAGTAGGTTTATTAATCAAATAAATAGCAAATATTCATTTAATTAAATGGACAGATTTATGTGACTACATTTGCCCCTCTTTGAGACAGTGCAGTTTATCGTGTTCTTTCAAAGAAAGAAAAATAGGTGTGAAGAAAAATGCCCCATAAATGTTAATTTAATGGGTGGTATGCCCCCTCGAGAGATGGGTCGAATTTTTTTGAAAAATCGGGTGATCTTTCGAAAAAGAAAGAGAATTGGTAGGGAGGTAGAAGAGAAGAATTTAGCAATAATAGTGAATGAATAAAGGAAATTGGAGATAAAACGGAGAAATGGGAGGCGTTGGAAGCACACGAGGACCACGGTGGTGAGCAGGGTAAAATTAGGGTTAGGGCGAAGGGTATATGTGGGGGTGAAGGGGGTAAAACAGGGTCATTTGCATTCATCTCCACAGTGATTCAAAGCTCTGATAGTGACTTCTTTGAAAGAGCGTGCAACAGTAAGGATACCGGTACCAATAGCAGATCACTGGCTAGAGCGGGTTCCTCGATTTCAGCGGCCAGATGACTACTGACCAGTGGTACGCAAATTTGAAAATTTGTTTTTCACACATTTTTGATGTCGTTTTTCAAGAGTCCGAGTTGAGTCAGGACAATAGCGCTAAAACTGTGTTTTGGCACTGTTGTTAGTTTAATTAGCGCTATTGTGCCGCTATTGCATAGTGGTTTTAGCACTTTTGTAAGTTGTAGCACAGTTGAGTAATTGTTTTAGTGTTAATGTAGTTTAGCGCAATCAAGTCCTTTTTGTAGCGCTATTGCTTTTAATTGGCACTATTGCGTAGTTGTTCTAGCACTATTGGTTTTTTAGCGCTAGTGTGTAGTTGTTGTAGCGCGATTGTTAGCATAGTAGTGCTATTGTTTGAAAAATAGACGCCCCAGTGTGTTTAGAAAATGAATCTCCTGATGTCAATGGTGAATGGATGGATGGGTTAGTTGTTTTGAACCATAACAGCCCTGATGAGACTAGGTCATTAGGATAAATGCATGTTGTAGTCTAGGTGTGCCATGATTGCTTACCTGTTGAGACCCAAAGATACTTGATCAAAGTATCTGTTGATAGTCTAGGTTTAAATTTAAGAAAGTTTGAAACAAAACAACTGATGAGGATGGTTGATGTGCATGTGTAGGAGAATCTTCTCGTCTTATAGATGCGGGAGAGGCATCCAACCATATAGTAGTTGAGAGATCGGCTGACAAAGGTCGAGATTGATTGCATTGCAGTGACAGGCCTGTATGATGTGATGTATATGTTAGTGATTCAGACGAATCATGACTTGATGACAGCATTGGCGGAGTGGTGGCACAATGAGACTTGTACGTTTCACCTAGTTATGGGAGAGATGACTGTGACACTGGAGGATGTGTGGCGGATCCTACACATCCCTATCCGAGGGGATCTTGTGACATATGACTAAGCATGGTGGACAATAGCTGTGCAATAGTTTTTTGATGAGGATGTGTTCATTCATGATGGCTCAGTAGCATGGGAGGATATAAATGCATTATATGAGCCACTGCTAGCCGTACTATCAGGGATTGTTGGGGGTCTACTATGCTCGGATCGACGATCACATGGACTGGTCGTGGGTTAGGGCCAGGTTATAGAGCAGATGATGACTAAGGGGACACACTTTGCATGGGGACCGTGCGTGCCGTCACACCTATATTGGGAGCTGCATGAGGTGGTGTACCGAGAGATGAGCTCACTGGGAGTTGGGATCACTCTACTGCATATTTGGGCATGGGAGCAGTTGGAATCACTGTGAGTCTGAGATTTAGGGCAATGGATCAGCCCTATGTGTATATGTACGGTGGTATGATGAGTCAGCCCCACCTGGGGAAGTTAGAGTAGTGGCGGTGGGCATTCGATGATTTCAATGCAGTGATCTAGAGGCCCTATATTGAGTGTGAGCCTTGGGATAATGATGCAGAGGCCTTGCCTTATGTATTTATGACACAATACTTGATTGGTAGGAGAACCTATAATGCGGAGAGACAGGTACCTGGCAGAGTGCTGAGGCAGGGATTGTCGAGTGGGTTAGGACAGTATGCACAGGTGGTACGGGAGAGGTCTAGTGGGGGCCAGTGTTACCATATGATTAGGCTTTAGCAGAGTTTCAGACTTTACAGGAGAGACCATGACATATGAGGTTGGGGATTGTAGATGCAGGGGTGTTAGATGAGTATACACAGTATATTACGACTCATCCTATTTCACGCATATCAGATCTGGCAGAGATGATTCCATCTTTTGAGGAGGACAGGAGACAGAGATGGAGGAGGAGAGGGGGTCGAGGATTTGTAGTAGGCAGACGAGGGAGAGGTGACTAAGGAGGGGACGAAGGAGGAGGTGGGGGTGGTGGATTTGGAGGTGGAGGTGGTGGAGGTGGATGATTACAATGGAGAGGGAGAGGCGGGTAGTCATTGTGACTGTCACAGGGGTCGTTGATGCAGGGAGGAGTCAGATTAGGTGGCAGGGATATGGGGGAGGGAGAGGCACCTATGGATACGAGAGATACTATAGGAGGAGAGGGAGCTGCAAGTGGAGGAGGGGATGGATGAGGAGATCTTCGGGATCGGATGATATTATTTTTGCAGACTCAACTGGAGGATATGGAGGCAAAGGTTGCAACTAGAGATGTTCAACTGTTTGCACGAGAGTCAGAGTTGACTGTAGTGTTGTGGGGGCAAGATGATGCGGTGGAGAGATTGACGGAGCTGCAGGGGAGAGTACGAGTTGGAGTAGGAGCATAGGGTCCTACTGGGGAGGTGATGAGGGAGATGCGACAAGCTTAGGCAGAGTTAGAGTATTGGCGGGGGTTATATGAGCAGGCGGTTCCAGCTAGTCAGCGGGCACTGAGCTATTCACAGATGCGTCGGGAGAGATCAGAGTGGTCTCAGAGGATACAAAGTAGTGGTGGTGTGATGGGTCCTCCACGATGAGGTAGTGCAAGTGGTGTAGGGGGTAGTGGGGGAGCAGATGGTGATGGTGGTGCAGGTGGTGATGGTGGTGCAACATCTGGCCAGAGTGCCACTTGAGAGAGCTGTATGTATTTTATTACATTGTCATTTTGGACTGTGACTTGGATGGCTCTTGGTAGCCGATATTTTTGACATCATTGTACTCTGATACATGTATGTTTTTGCGAGATGATATATGATGTGATATATGAGGAGATCCCATATTTTATGATGATATGTATGGATTTTATGCAGGATGATGATCTATGATTTAGCTTAGATGGATGTTTTTACTTGCTAGATGTATATGTTTATGAGACAATTTCTATATGCATGTTTATGATGATGATTTTATGATGTCTAGATGCATGCTTTTATGAATATGATGCTAATATGTCGATGCATGTTAATATATGGATATAATGTTGGTTTTAATGTTTAATGTATGGAATGCCATGATGATGATTTATGCAAAATGAAATGATGCTAACTATGAAATAGATAGCACTTGGTGTTTGTGTTGATGTAATGATGATATGCAACTGTGTTTGATATGCTGGTGTAAATGAATCTAATGGTTTATGTAAATGTATATAGATGGTTAAAAATGAATGCAAGATGGATAAAAAAATGTAAAGTACAAATGTTTATGTGATGATTTCTAAATGAATGCACGTGTAAAATGAATAAGCAAACGTGGAGACAAATGTTTATGTTATGATGCTAAAATGATTTAAAAATATGACTAAGTGAAATGATAATGTAATGATAATGCAACTAAGGGGGGAATGAATAACCGCACCTTAATGCAATTAGAAGGATAATTAATGCATTTTAATGACTCCTAAATGAAATCTTTTTAAGATAAAATGAATGAGTAGAAGAATATACTAGATGGATAGATGAATGCACTTAACTAATGGATAGATGAAAAAATGCATGCAACTAAAGGAATCTATATGAATGTATTGTAAACAAACTTAAATGATGATAAGTGATGATGAATGATTTTAATAATGTGAATCTAAGTACATGATAATGAATGCACCTAAATGATATGAAATGCATTTTAATGAAAAATTAAAAATGAATGTAATGAACCTATATGTAAGTAAATGATAATGCACTAGATGTAGGTAAAATGTAACTAATGTAATGAAATGATGATGCCATGTGTTCATGATAGATGAATGCAAGGTTGGTGAGAATGTGTATGATGCACTGATGATGTATCAGGGAACTCCATCATGATTATATCCAAGACCAATTCATTTTTAAATAATTTCTCATATTTAAACTTGTTCACACTTATATAAAATACCATAAATATGAATAATGAATGACCAAATGGATGGGTGATATGCAACGGAATGCAATATAAATGATTGAGATGAAATGACGATCCATAGTGCTTTATTTTTCATCATTGAGCAAGGGTAGTATCAATCTTGGACGAGGCAGTAGGAACCAAATTTGGAGCATTGTACCTATAAGCAAGCAGCATAAATAAAGAATATGGACCCTCCATAATTTTTCATGCTCATATGGTCGAGGTATACGCTGTAGTCAACAAGCCATAGTGATCCATGACTGTATTTTGCATAAGATCACGTAGCTTAGTGAACTTCCCATGTAGACACCATTAGTACATGCCCCAGAACTTCATTGGAATAATTCGCAGAAGATACATAAACAATGCTTAGGAACCATCCTGGCTACTCTAATCACTTGTGGATATCTCGGAGTAGCATAGGAATCTGATATAAATGAATAAATAACGTATCAAACTGACCAAGTACTTGATAGCTTAAACATAATTTTCTTGTCAAAGAAAAAATGTCATCTTGTCTTTGTTTTGGTAAGGAAGGATGCATCTGTGTTAAGACAGTTGTGTGTCGATGTTGATTGTTTGGTTGGTTTGATAAGTGATCATCATTTTGAGTAGCCTAAAAGGTTTGTTTGATGTCGGTGTCGATGCATAGGTACAATGCATTTCCATGTTTTTGGTTGATTTTTTATGTTTTATGATGTTTTTGGATTTTGTGAGTGTTTTGGAATGTTTTTGGAGTTTTGTGAGACAATTTTTGAATGTTTTTGGTATTTTGGGAGACAGATTTCGAATGAAGAACTCAATGAATCACAAGTAATGCAAAAATCCACTTCCATCAATAGGTTAAGGGCATTGCCCCTGATTTAGACATGATTATGAACAAGCGAGATGCTAGGCGCATGAAGTACTATCCTTGATTGCAGATCAATAACAAACCATGGTTGTACTGATGGATAAGTGGATGCAATGAATGTGATCGCAACAATTCTGAAAGAAAATGGAGCCATAGCCTTTACGATTGGCACCTGTTTGCTAGGTTTTTACCATTGCACTTACCCAAGGTGCCACTGGAGTGGTTGTTCACCGTTTGGATGCATGATTTTTCTTTACTATTTTTTTTTTTTGTATTTTTGTCAGGACACTTATCTAAATGTTTTTGGTGTTTTTCTGGTATGTATTGGAGCCGTATGCTCTGTACAGCTTATGTATGAAACTGTTTGAGGTGCATGCTGTTGATCGGATCTCCTAGCGGTTCCCCTTTTGAAGTAGCCAACTAATATGCTTCGGACCCAAAGACCACAGTGATAACATATGGACCCAACCATTTAGATTCAAAATTTCCCTGATATTCTCTATTTGGTTGCTTACGAGGATTCTCTCTAAGAACAAGATCACCTACCTCAAATGCACGAGGTCTAACTCAATGATTATAGCTTCTGCTCATGCGTTGCTAACAGGCCTTGAGGTGGTTGTATGCAGCTTATCATCTTTCATCAAGTAGCTCCAAGTCTTGAAGACGTGATACTCTATATGCTTCATCATCTATGAGATTATGTAAGGAAACCTGTAGAGATGGTATCTCAACCTCAATAGGTAAGATAGCTTCTACACCATAGACCAGTGAGTAGGATAAAAGGCACCAAAGTGCATGCTGGCTTGACTAGTGGTGCTTGAAGTAACTTTTGAGGTTTACCATGAGTTCTAGGGGAAGTGGGTAGTTGCCCAACACAAAAGAGTTGGCTTAGATTGTACTCCCCAGGACCTTCCTCTTCCATTTTCATCTTTAGCTTCTCTTGTTTGGGTATAGTGGTGTTGAACTGGAAAGAGAGGCTGGACTAACATATGATGTGGATGGGATAGCTTCTCTGTTGTTGGGAACAATGATCTTTGGCTGATGGTTGATATTATTAAAATATGCAAATGGGTTTGCATCACCCAAGATTGTAATTTCTACACCGTTATGAGGGAACTTGATACACTGGTGATAGGTAGATGGAATGGCTTGCATGGCGTGTATCCAAGGTCTTCCTAACAACAAATTATACGACAGAGGAAGGTCTAGAACTTGACATATGATGTGCTTCACCACTGGACCCACTTAGATTGGTAACACAACCGCTCCTTTTGACAAATGCTCTGCATCATCATAGGCTTTTATAGTTATCTTTTTGCAGGGATCCACTGATTCAACTGCATATCCCAATGTTGTGACCAATTATAGTGTACAGATATTTAGGCCTGCTCCATTGTCAATCAAGACTCGCTTGATCCTGTGTTGGTTTAAAAATCCTTCAATATGGAGTGAGGCGTTATGAGGTTGTTGGAAGGATCTATTGTCACTTTCTGAGAAAGTGAGACATGGTGATGACCTTAGACTACCAACCATAGCTTGAAATTGTTCTATGTTTAGATTGGCAGGGACTAACGCTTCTTGGAGAGCTTGATCCAAGATTGTTTTATGAGATGGGGATATGCACAACAACTCTAAGATGGATATAAGTGCGAGCGTTTTATCTAATTGTTCCACAAGGTTGTACTGCCTTGTGATGGAGGTGGTGCCTTGTGGAACTTCTTTAATGGTGATCTTGCTACAACGCATAACCACATTACAAGTAGAGCTTGGATTTTTGATGGTAATGGTTGCAATTTGTTCATCGACATCATATAGGTGATTCACAGTGTAATTATAAGCGGCGCGCGTATAATCATTGGTATCTGTGTTTTGTCCTGAAGTGAAAGGACCCCTTTGATCTTGTGATGGAAGTGGATTTTTAAACATAAGATGATCATTATTCATGGTTTTTGGGTCATGTCCTTCAATTTCAATCTGTCCTCAGTCAATAAGATCCTGAACAAGATCTTTCAATCTATGACAATTACTTGCTTTATGCCCTTTCCCTTGATGGAATTCGCAATGTTCATTATCCCTCCACCATGGAGGTTTGACTTGAGGTTCATAATTAGATGCTTTGGGTAAGGTCACTAGATTTGATGAGACCAATTGACGTAACATTGTTTCAATAGGTTCCCCTAAGGGAGTGTATGTACGTTTTGGTTTATAATTCTGTTGTCGTTGCCTTGGTTCTTCTTGCTAGTCATTGCATCCTTGATTTGGTGGGGGAGCAACCATGTTGTTCTTAGGAGAGGGATTTTGTTCAACAAATCGGACCAAAGGTTGTACACTCTTGATAGTCCTTGCATCTACAACCCCGTCATTGATGATGTTTTTTTTAATTCCAGAAGTTAGGTTTATCACTGTTGAAGCGCGGGCGAGGGACATCTTTTGGTTCATTGTATATTTTGATAAGCCCCTTTTTGATGAGGGCCCGTTCACATTTTAATCCGTGAGTGATCATGTCATTAAAAGACTCTATGCCTTTCATGTCTAGATGGAATTCCATTTCTTCATTCAAGTTGGAAATAAATATTTCCACTAGCTCTCTTTCAGGTAGCTGAAGGGAACGTATGCTAGAAATTTGTCACCATCGTTGTAGGAAAGCTGAAAATAGCTCCCTTAGTTTTTGCTTGGTGTTACACAAGTCTGCCATGGTGACATCGTGCTCTATGTTATGGGAATAATGTGCAATGAATTTCTAGACCAATTCTTCGAATGTCCTAATGCCGCCTGTTAGTCAGGAAAACCATTACGTGGTTGTTCCTCCCAAACTCTGAGGAAAGAGACACATTAGATATGTGTCTTCATATGCCACTTCTAGGCAAGTGGAGTGGAATTCCCTGACATGATCTTGAGGGTCTCCTTTTCCTCGATACTTTTCAAACTTAGGTATTTAAAACCCTCATGGAAAAGGTGGCATATGTAGATTCCTATCAAAGGGATAGGGACAAATATCATTAAGTGAAAATTGGTTTGTTTTCACACCACTATGGAGTTGTTGGGCAAGATTATTGACTTGTTGCCTCAACATGTCAATGTCATTTGGAGGAGGAGAAGGTGGGGGATTTCCTTGATGAAGGTTGTATCTGATGTGATCCCTCATTATGACTCAGGTGTTTTGATGCTTTCCGTAATTGTGCTGTATCAAATTCATAGGGTAGTTTGGCTCCCTCTTGGGCAAGTCTTAAAAAGTGAGCATCAACATTGTTCCTAAGGATTTCATCGAAAAGTTGATTGAAGAGGGGGTTGTGTTGTGCCCTTTTGATTGCTTCAGGAGTGGGAGTATGAGGATTTTCATCATTGACGTTTCCTCCAAGGGCTTCTTGGAACTCATTGAGATTTTCCTCTTCTTCCTCTTCGATTTCTTATTGCCTAGTCCTTGATCTGGTTTGAGCCATTTTGTTTGAAAGTTTTTGTTTAAGTTTGATGAAAATGATGATGAAATGAGAGATAAATGTTTTGTGAAGTGTTTCACATATGGATCTCTAGCACTTAAAGGTTTGATGTTACCAAAGTCCTTCTATGAATTGCTTGTTGTGTTTGTTGACAATGTTTGGGATGATAAGGTATAGAGAGATCTGAGATGTGTTACAAACCAAGCTATCTAGTAATGAGAGGATGCACTCATAGACTAGTTTTAACCTGCATAGAAATGCCTCTTAGGATGAGTTTATCCTAGATGTAGAGACACTCTAAAATGTGATGTGTTGTTTTTGATTCAAGCAATATCAAAAAAAGAACTCAGGACAAGACCTTTTTATGTTTTGAGACTTTTGAAATGGATTGATGATGTATGAATGTGAGAATGGATGGAATGTTTAAACTTCAATAAAAACTTTGTGTTATAAATGGGACAAATTCTTCCTCTTCTCTTTCAGGGGTTGGTGGTTCTTCCCGAGCTATGTTGTATGTTATGTAGATATCTGGAAAGAAGGCAGGATTAATTTTGTCTCCCTTGTTTTTATGATAACTCAAAGCTCTACATTGAGTAAAAGCGTTGTTGTTCAAAGACTCTTGATCAAACTTGTTGGATTTTCCTTGAAGATATAGACGCATGTGACATAAGAAGGTTCTATGTGAGACAAAGATTTATCTATTGAGATAGAAAAATCTCATTCTTTTGATGAAAAACTTTGAGCTTGATGGTCTTTGCTTCAAATTGATATGTTGATGAAGATTCCTTTTTCTCAAAATATGGAGGATGGTCATATAGTTTTGATACCTTTGTTTGTCACTTTGTTTTTGTTTGTTTGCCAAGAGTTTGTTTGTGAAAATTTTGTGTTGGACGAATACTTGTTTTTGAATTGGATTTGATTTTCCTTGACAAGAAAACAGAGCAAGCACACAAACACAATAATGATGCCTCAAAAGGCACAAATAGGTGTGGGTCTAAATCAACCCAATCTTTGAACTCTTTGACCCTTTACAAAATGTTTTTGAGTATGTTTTTCCAAAAAGCCTGAAGTTGGCTCAGTTTATCACTAGTCTTGACACAAACAAAGACACTTCAAACACACTTTATCCCTAAGGTCAAATGGCCAGTTGCGATAATTTCAGCCCACATCTTGATATTTATTCAACTTTGGTACTACATACCTTATGAATCCCGTCGTAGTAGGTAAGGATGTGATATACTAAGTCTTGCGTGAGCATAACAAATAGATGATCCCTATGATGGAGGAGTCACCACTTTTATCAAGCCAGAAGTAGCCTTTCAAAAATCTATGTTTCTACTCAAGGAAATATGTATGGTGAGTATCTTGGGAGCAAAACCATCTATGCTCTTGCACTGAATTGATCACAAATATCCTCAATCAATAGAACAGGTGGGCTTCTACATAAAAAGGTGTCTAATAATTTTTTATGTTTTTGGACATAAGTTCATTTTGTAGTGACTCAATTAAGAGACTTGTAACTTGTGGTGGGGCCCATTTGTCCTTTTAGAAAGTTACAATGTAGGAACAACTATACCCAAGGCTACAACTTTCACTCACACTTGATTTCTATAGCGGCTCGAAGGATTTAGTCCTTCCCAAGAGTGATGTGTCTCTTGGCAGGCCTCTCTTAAAAAGATAAAATTTGAGTGTTACTAACACTTTTCTCTTGCACCTAGGACCACGAAACCCAAGGGAGAGGATAGTGTGTGTTAGAAGTAGGACCACTCGACCAACTTTTGTACAAGTGTGCCAATCACAAAAAGCACTTGTTCTTTTTAATTGATTTTCATTGAAATGTGATCTAACTATTTGGAGATGTTGCTCCAACAATCACGATGTTCTTTTTAATTTCAAAGGCAAAGTGTTTTGTAAACTAGGAACTTGAAATCTTGGTCATTTGAATTGAAAAACACGTTTTTGCTTGAAATAAAATCGTCTTATGGAGGTTCAAGATTGAAATGTTTTAAACTATACTATGCAAGTGTAAAATAAGCTAAATATGAGATATTATAAAATGAACTAAGATTAATTTTAGTCCAAAATGACAATATGAGTGATTATGCTAAAATGCTCTTTTAAAATTGACTATAGATTAAATGCATACAAGTTTTCAGGCTCTGGATTATGAAGAAATGAGCTCTATTTATAGGTAAAATGGAGCAATAGATGGTTGAGATTGAGTAATCTCAACAAGGGTTAGGATTGAAGGGTTTTAGATCCTTGTGAGGGCTTTCAACCCAATCCCAGGATGACAAATGTCAACATGAGATGGGTTGAGAGGAGAGGGAATAAGCATTAAATGCTTGACATGACTTGAGGGTTAAATTGGGAGGTAAGGTTAATGTTGAGTTGAAAGAATAAAGCCATTATCCAATAAATAATGTCTTTATCCAATGGACAAACTCTTTTGCAAGAGTTAGTGAGGATAACCATGGCCAAAGCAATAATTGCTTGAGAGGACACATGGGTTACATGAGGGTTAAGTTTAGAGGTAAAGTCTCTAACCATGGGAGCAAGTGGATTTAACCATAAATGGTTGTGTAAGAGCCATTAATGGTCATGTAAGAGCCATTAGTGGTTTGGAAGACTTTAGAGGTTAGCTTGTTGGACACATAAAGCATTAAATGTTTTTCAAAGACTTTAAAGGCTTTGAGAAGTGACTCCAAGTTGCTTAGGAATGTGACAATATTTAGGGGATGGATTAGGCTAATTAGGAATGCTTAGAAAGTGGTTAGGGGGGTCTAGAAGGGGATTTAGGAGTGCAAGTGGGTTTGGTGGGTGAGGGAAAATAAGATTTAAATTAAATTAAAATTTATTTATTTCAACTTGTGGTTGCAACTTGCATTTGTAGGAAAATGCAAGTTGGGGGGTGGGGGATTTAATGATTTAAATAAATGTTTTTAATTACTTATTTAAAAGAAGAAAGGGGATTAAATTAAATAAATAAGATTTATTCATTTAATTGATTGTGAATTTGGTTTAATGAATGAATTAAAATAAATTGAATAATTTATTTAATTAATAAGAGAATGTTTGAAGATGAATTAATTAAATGTTAATTTAATTAATTGTTGGCTAGTAGGTTTATTAATCAAATAAATGGCAAATATTTATTTAATTAAATGGATAGATTTATGTGACTACAGGGAGTTATAAAGCATTTTCTTAATTTGGTAGTCACGACCCAAACATTGAATTCCTTTTATGGGATGCCTTTGGACACTTGTTATACTCCAACTTTATTCTTTGGGAGAAAGTTGATCATTTGAAATTCTCCTACAACTCTCCATATATATGACATGTAAGAGTGGTGTAAGAGGAGTTTCATATCATTTTAAGATGCTTGGTCATGACCATAGTGGCATTGGAATTATACCATGGCTCATGGATTTGACTTTTTATATTGGATACAACTTGATGGTTTTTTGTTTCTAACTTTTTTGTGTATTGGAGACATGTGATAGTGGATGATAAGTTTATTTTATTAGTACTCTTAATATTATCAAACTATATTCAAAGAGACTTGTGGATTGTATTATTGTACTATATTGTTTGGAATAATACAAGTTTGGTTCTCTTTAGGGTGGTTTTTTTCTTTTTCTTGCAATGTCTCTTCCACAAATATCTAGTGTCTACATGGTTTTTATTTTATGATTCTCATAATTTCTATGCACTTCATCATTATTCCATTGACTGCAAGTTTATTAGCTTAATCATATTATGATTTGATTAATCTCTACATTGATAGTACTTTTATTGTTTTGTTCACCTTACTATATCAACATGGAGGACACACCAATTTTGATTGAGAATGTGGTTACTTTTGTGAATGTTTCAGTGCATTGACAAAGATCACGAGTACAAGCAAGCTCAACTAGTATAGGATGACTATTGGGATCAACTCCTAGAATTATTTCACTATGTTGAGAACCCGTTATGGATTTTTCCATGTGTACAAGTGGGAGATTATTAGGACTAGGGGACTATGTCATACATATTGCAAGTCCTAGGATTAGATAAAATATTTAATATTTATCTAATATTAAAAATAATTATATATGATTATTGGAATTTCATTGTTTGGTACTTTTAGCCATGCATCATTGGTCTTATAATAATTTTAAGAAGTCATTGAATATGGGCTCACTATATGAACTATGCATTGATTGACTATTTCTAGATATCTTTAAGGTTTAATTGAGAGATATTATTACACCCAAATGGATCAATTGGGTGTTTCATTAGACATCACTAGTCACATGGGTCTACCAGTCGACCAAGAAGTTACTAATATAGGAAGAGTTACTCTTAGAAGAGGGAACATGGATTAGATTTGAACCTTTTGGGTACAAGTATTAGATAATGGCTATAAAATAATTGTTTGCTTCTTGGCTCTTATTGGCCTACATGTTGATGACTTGGGAAGGATATTATATGTTATTTTTATACATGATTATGCTATCTAATTCCCTCTAGGTAAAAAGTGTAGATCTCATGTGAAGTATGAAAACTCAACTAATATATTGGTTCACTTATTGTTGAATAAAACATTGGGTGTATTCTTTGGAGGATAGAAGGTTTTTCCAAGGTAAATTTTATCTTATATGGTTTTTTATTTCTTGACCTATATATTAAGGGTCAGGATGAATAGTATATGTTTAATTTAATATAAAGTTATATTGTTAAAATTACTCTAGGTAAAAATGTAAAACTCCTATGGAGTATAGAGACTCTACTATTGTATTGCATTGCTTGGTGATAAATAAAACATTAGGTGTGTGCTTTGGAGGCTAGGTTTTTCCCTTTATAATAGGTCTTCCTAGGATATAGTTTTTATAGGTTTTTAACTATTCTTCATTTTCCATTCTCTATTTAGTGTTAATGTGATAAAATAATTATAAAATTATTTGCTTCCGTTATTTTATTGATTGAAACACTTTGGAATTATTTTTTATTTCCTTTCATTCATGTCTATTATCTATGATAGTTATTTGGTGTTTATAATTTTCTATAGTAATAGTAAGACCATACTTGGGAATATCTTGTTATCAATAGTAGTCATATCATTTGGAATATTGAGAGATCTATGAACACATAATATTTTCCACACTTCCACTCTATAATGGGGTTCAATGTTCTACTCTCATCATTTTTATACTTGTTGCAATACTTTTCTTATTGAGGAGGATGGAAGTAGCTACATTGATTTCATTGTGCTCTACTATATTTATATTTTAAATAAATAGGAGGGCCAAGGGTAGGCACATTAGAAGTACGATTGTCATTGCACCAAAAGATCGACCTGTTAATGCCTGATACAACCACTAAACTTATAGAATTCATAGGAGGCGGTTAATCCATGTCACAAACCATAGCACTGCACTGCATAACACAAGGAGACCAAGGACACATACCTTGCAACAATCCCCCCTAGTGCAAGAGAGGGAGTTTGAACTTGTGACCTAGGTTCTGATACCACTTACTAGAAGTACGGTTGTTGTTGCACCAAAAGATTGACTTGTTAAT
The DNA here is from genome assembly GCF_030272615.1 of Cryptomeria japonica. Classification (NCBI taxonomy): domain Eukaryota; kingdom Viridiplantae; phylum Streptophyta; class Pinopsida; order Cupressales; family Cupressaceae; genus Cryptomeria; species Cryptomeria japonica. The sequence goes on from NC_081407.1 coordinate 690,680,857, forward strand.
GCCGAATACAACCACTAGACTTATAGAATCCATAAGAGGCAGTTAAGCCATGTCACAAACCCCAAAACTGCGCTGCACAACATAAGGAGACCAAAAGTGCACACCTTACAACAAGGCATACCAAGGAATATCTTCCTTATCTCCCTCCATTAGTAAAGAGAGAAGATATGAAGTGATGAAGGGGACGCCTTTTGGGAATTTCATCTAGGTAGGGTGATTGTCCCTTGGTTAAATCTATATGATATCCATTCAACATTTTTTTGGAAATAATCAAAGACAATGGGTAGAGTCATGCAATATTCCATAGACACTAATGTAAACATATAATATAATTTGTATTCTCTAATAATTATCTTTGAATTATTATTAAATTAGGAATGTGAGCTAGTTGATGAATCCTAAATGAATTAATAAGTCTAGTTCTCAAATACAAATATAAAGGTTACAAATGAAACATTTTTGTATATTAATTTAGAATGCAACAATAACTTGGGAAGGGAGAATCTAGGGATTGAATTTGAATTTTAAATTCAAAATAGATGGGGATCATTTATACAAATTATGAAGCAAAACTAGTTTACTTTTATAATTTCAAATTTAAGCTTGGGCGATGGATAAGTAAATAAAGGATTAGGCTCACTCCTTGAGAATGAGTATAGATAGAATCTAATTAGACTCAAGTTATTTTCTAAAATTTTAAAAGAAATTTTTTACCACTTGTACACTAGTCATTGCACAAAGGATAACTAGGCCAAATTGAGCCCAAAACAAAGGGGAAAAGTGCAAGGTATTTAGCTTTCACTATTACAACTTTAAGTGCCTCGTTGCATCTAAAAGGATTGAGAAAGTTATATTTGACTTTTATTTCACTCAATTTAACCACCATTTGCAACATTAGCAAGAAAAGGTTTGAAGCTCAAATCTAGTGAATAACTTCTTTTGAAGTATTTTTTGACCAAATGCACCTTTCTATTATGGTTGGGAGGTTGAACAAATGAATATTGACTATAAATTTGTCCATTTTCAGCAAAAAAAAATTTAGGCAAAAAACAATTCCTGGGCAAGTCGTATGTCCCTCAAGCATATTGGTACAATTTTTTTTTTCTGTCAAAAGTCAATTTTTTTCTAGTGGGTAAAACATTTCTCTATAGTCGACATATTTAAAACACAAGGTAAAATTTTAAATTAAAATAAAAAATATATCAATTTTGGTCTACAAACCGTAAACTGTAGACATATTGTCTGCAATTTGTAGGTCTTTGTTGATGCATATTTATTGGTCAATTCCTTTAAATTATTGGTTGACACATTCAAGTTTTTGTTGCCTATTTATTATTTAGAGATAACACCATAGTCAATGACACTTAAAGTTGCAATAGTGAAAGCTAAATACCTTGCACTTTTCCCCTTTGTTTTGGTCTCAATTTGGCCTAGTTATCCTTTGTGCAATGACTAGTGTACAAGTGGTAAAAATTTTCTTTTAAATTTTTAGAAAATAACTTGAGTCTAATTAGATTCTATCTATACTCATTCTCAAGGATTGAGCCTAATCCTTTATTTACCTATCCATCACCCAAGCTTAAATTTGAAATTATAAAAGTAAACTAGTTTTGCTTCATGATTTGTATAAATGATCCCCATCTATTTTGAATTTAAAATTCAAATTCAATCCCTAGATTCTCCCTTCCCAAGTTATTGTTGTGTTCTAAATTAATATACAAAATGTTTCATTTGTAACATTTATATTTGTATTTGAGAACTAGACTTATTAATTCATTTAGGATTCATCAACTAGCTCACATTCCTAATTTAATAATAATTAAAAGATAATTATTAGAGAATAAACATTATATTATGTGTTTACATTTGTGTCTATGGAATATTGCATGACTCTACCCATTGTCTTTGTAATATTTCGACTATAGAGAAATGCATTAAGCCCCTATGATCTACTAAGAACTTAGCACCCACACCACAATCGCCATCTTCCTCTCTCACCACCAACACTAGCCTCCATAGCTCCATCCTTGTACCGCTTTCCCCATCATTAGTAGTGGAAAGCCCCTTTTTTTTCCCTAGCACTAGCACTAGTCACGTGGGTGTTGAGGGGCTTGGCCCCTAGGTGCCATATTTTTTCATTTTTTTGCACTTTGATCGCCTCAAGAAATCTGGAATAACTTTTGAATATGGGGTCATTTTTGGAAAAAAACAAAAGGATATCATTGGACATTTGATTCCAAGAACTTTCCAATGATGCAAGTATTTTTCTCATATTTTGTTGGTGTGTTTTATTTCTTGTTGAAGTTAGAAGTGTATTTTGGCTACTGAGCTCATAACATTTGACCAAATCCTCTATTTTTCATATTCTTGTAACATTGGAAAGGTCTTTCAAAGGTCTTTTATTTTATCCATGTACTTTTTCAAAAATTTTCTTCGGGTATAATTAATACATGTTTTTGTGTTTAACACTTTGGTTGATTACTTGAATGTTTTTGCACCTAGAACTATTATGTTTGTGTGAGATGGATTCATTTTGGTTACTATATATGTATACACATCATTTCTTCCTTCGTAGAATCTTTGAGCATATTTTATAAGAACTTTATCTTTTGTAGACACACTAAGATAAAATTCTGCTCTTGTACATATATTTTTTGGGGATTTTGCACAAATGTGCCATATTATTGTACTTGCATTATATTATAGTGTCATAGGGAGAGGGTTGTGTAGTACCTAACTATTTGTCAACCACAACTTGTCAAGTGAGCATCTCTCCATGCCAACAATGGATCTCGGTGATTCTTGTCTCATACATGTGTGCCTTGCTTTTATAGACCTTTTTTTAAGTTCTACAGGTACTCCTTTGTGCACTTTTAGATGTTGTATCTTCTCCTTCATGCACTACATGGTGACACAACTTTAGTGGATCTATCTTGCCTCTGCCTAGTCAATATAATAGGGGGTATTATACCATTCATGGTAATACTTGATTAGTTTTACTTTGGAGTGAGTTATGCATTCTTGTTTTCCTATTTTGTGGAGGCAAACTTTCATCCTTGTTGATTAATGTTCTTTATATTATTGACACATACATTTTTAACTTGCATTAGTTGAGTAGTGTCATTGAGGTCAAACATGTAGATTCATGTGCCATTTATATTTTCAAATATTACATTTTATAGCTTTCACTTGCCATGTGTTCACTACTCAAGTAGTTTCATTGGGGGCACTCATGTAGTTTGGTGTCTTCTTGATCTTACTCATCATCTTGTTTCCAAACGAGGTTCTTAAGTTACATCACTATACCAGTCATCTTTCTATAGTTATTTGTAGCTTCTTTGTGGTTCACTAATGTTTTTCATGTTCCCATTATTTTCAAGACATTGTTTTGGGGGCTTCTTAGTCTTTCATCTTGTTTCTCTGTTTTGGAGAGTATTTTTTCCCATATGGTTTCTCTTTTTTTCTCTATTTGTGAGAGTTTTTTTTGTACATGTGTATCTCATTAGGCCTTGTTGTTAGGACCTATATTTTGCATCTTTGCATTGGTTTGGTTCATCCTTAAGTTGCACTTACGGGTGGTGTTGGTGTGAATAACTTCTTTTACCTAACTAGTTCACTTATTGGGTCCTATTTACATGTTAAGTTTACTTAGACCCTAGGAATCTTTCTAGAAGTCTTATTTGTCTTGATGAGATCTTATCTTATCTTATCTGATTTACTTCTTGTGTCCTAGGTCATTTAATAGTTATTATGTTACTTGTTTCATGTCATGGGATTAAGACACATGTTGAGATCAATTTAATCTCACGTCTTCACTTTGACTATATAAGGAGGACACCTCTAAAATTATAGATCATCAATCTTGTATCTTATCATAATGTTGAAGGGCACATAATATACTAAGAGGTGGGGGCAGGGGGTGAATCAATATATCCAATTTCTACTCAAATTAAATATTAATTATCATTAATAACTTCTCCAAGCAATGATTAGAAATCACCAAAATAACTCAGCTCTAATTTCTTAATGATACAACAATAAAACAACACAAACACACATTCACATAATGAACACCAAATATATGTGGAAACCAGAGATGGGAAAACCATAATGAGAATAGTTGCTTAGATCTACTACCCAAATCCAACCTAAACAAAAATAATGAATCACTTACAATGATTTAGTAGGCACCAAACACTAATCCCCTAATGTACTTGTGAGCACCAACCCACTAGAGACACCAATCTCATATGCCCAAATCTGAGCAACAACTCAATAACTAGAACTTCAATCTCAACAATATGAATGATATGAATTGAGGACCTTCAACTTTAACATGCAGTTTGTATTTGATATGATCAACCTTCAAACACTCTTATGCACTACATATGATGTTCTAATAATGCCACACATAAATCAGGAAAATACACTTCGCCTCATTCTCCAAATGATATGAACTTGTATCCTTAGAAGTACATAGACAAATACTACAAGGAATGAATTTAAGAGACCTATATATGTGTGTTACAATTACAACTATAATAATAAGTCAACCCAATACATAATTAACCATTTTCAAGTCATCCATGCAAAACCTTATTCACTAAACATGTAATAGGCCAAGGTAGCCCACACACTACACAAAACAAAGGAATGTCCCACACGCTCCACAAGGTAGCTTAAAAGGATCCCAAAGGTTGTCCTTATGCAATCTCCAAGGACACACACACACTAAAACTCATCTACAAGTCGACCTCATCAAATGTATAATAGGTCTAGCCCAAAAAGCTCATACATGGCTCCACATAAGGGAACACATCACGTAGATCCTACTGAAGATCAATTTGGTCCAAAGGGACATCCAACCTTAATGTCCAATAACACAAGCATCAAATTATTCTAGAACATACACCAGTTTAGTTAACAACAAATGAACCAAACTGACAAAATAAACATTATGTTCCATTGTGCCGTAAATCTAGAAACTCTAGATAATAATAAAACATGTGTAGGTATACCCTCCATTCAAATTGAAATGCGTGACTCCTAAGCACGAGAAAATATAAATCACAACAGGTTACGAGACCAAGCTCACTATTTGGGTAACATACCTTAATCATTACACATTATACATCCAAAACATCACCACCAACAAGATATTATAGACACATCCTAACTAATTCTACAATCATATGAATCAATGTTACTGTGCAACTAAAAATTCTCTTATATGACAAGATAGTAATACATTTTCTTCAATCTTCTGGGTGCCATATACATAGGAAACATGTCCAATACTCAACTAATAACATCTATCCAATAATCTCCCTCAAAGATAACATCATTTTGACATCAATGAAAATATACATCCAACAATTGTATTCTTAATTTGGTGTAATAGCATCTTTTTTTGTTGCTTCTCTCTTCTTTGTGGAACTTATTTAATGTTGCATATTTTTACTTAAATATCCCCATAAAGACCAAGTCACTACTCTACAATGTTCTAGACAATATGATTAGATCCTCCATTTTGTCTATAAATTTACTTCTAAGAAATGTGTTAACAACTTTCTTGAAGTCCAAAAAAATCTTATCCTTTTTTTTTCCAAATATTTTTAGTGATATATCTCAAAGTGATACCATGATCTATTGTTGAGTGTTTTGGTCTAACAATTGCTTATCCTTTTACCAACAAGTGCCTTTTTCTTTTACCCACTTGTTAATTCTATGCTTGACCATGCTTAACCAGCTTTGAGAAAAGGGGATTGATCATGATGGTTTGATAGTTAGAAGGATTATTTACATGTTCTGTCTTTAAGATAGGTAGGGCTAGATTGGTAGTTCAATCTCTTAGAAAGACATGTTGAATGATGCTATCGACTATCTTCTTGATGTGAGGGGATAGATTTATAAATCCCCAAATAAGTATTATGCATGGATCCCATTCCACTCACAATCCTTACCTATCTTGATCAACTTAATACCTTCATTGACCCATTGTAAAGTAAATATTTTTTGCATTGTGTTTATTAGACGACATGCCACTTTTAATCATACAATTATGTTACATATTCCAACCATTGGGATGTTGTGACATTATTCTTGATCAATATTCCCTCAAGAATAATTTTGGATTATTCTTTCTAAATATATTCGTTCTCATTTTGTACTCACAAACTATTTTTTTTTCTTTCATTATATATCTATATAAATATTTATTTACCTCTTCTATATTGGGTTCTTTTAGAACTCTTCTTGCAACCTTACATTCTTCATGTCATACCAACCATTTGTAGAAAAATCCCTATGTTTTTCTTCTTATTTTTCACCATTTACAGTTTTTTAGTGCCGCTTGAATTGTGCTTGTTAACTTGCAGCTCTTGAAACCTTCCTTTTTGTTCCTTTTACTCCATATATACATTCTTTTTTTAGTTCTTTCGTGACGATTAAAGTCTCTTGAATATAATCTAATATTCCTCTTTGTTGGGGATTGTTGATTGTGCTACACCTTAATTATTTGTTGATTCCTTCATATCATGATAAATTCATATAAGTTGAACTATAGTTTGGTTTTAGTTTTACCGAAGACTATTAAATCACTACTTCTATTATCTTTTGTATCATATATTGTTAGAAAATGGTATAATCAATAACACTTGTCTTATTGTACTTTTTTTTATAAATGAGACTTCAAGATGACTAATTATTAAATAAGAACAAAATAGGGAATCCGGTTTATATTATATATTCATGTTCATGTAGGTTTCATATACCATGTTCATTTTAATTTGTCTTATGAGTTATATTTTCTATTTCATTAGCTTCTCATGCATTTTTATTTGATTATTAAAAGAAAATATAGAATATCATTAAATAATAAAGTTCTAACATGACGTTTAACAGAAGGCCCCAACATGGTTAAAACAATGAGACTTTAGAAAATAGGGTAAATGGATAAGATTACCAAAATGAAAAGTAGGTGACAATACATTATCATTCTTATTTCAAATGTCAACATTTTTACAATTATTTTAAAATTTAGTGGGTAGGTGACTTAACCCCATTTAGTGAGGATGTTGAACCTTACTTAGAATACAACGACCTTTCAATAAATTAAGACATTTGCACTTTACATTATCCATACAAAACATCATATTCTATCAAAATCATTAAAGATTCTACATGTAATTTTAAATGGGGTTAGTTAACTATCACAATTTGTAGACCCCATCCCCTCCTACAAAGAGACTCAAACATAATACCATATACATATTAAAAATATGGCAACTTACTACTACATCACACACCCATATACGTGCACTAAAATATAAAACAATTAATTAAACAACATTTTGATGGGAAAATGTAAAATAGTTAAGTATATATTTTAAATTTTGATGCAAAGATACACTTTTCTTAATTGTAGCAAGCCATGTTTTACATCTAAGTATTTAAAGAAATTTGTATTCTAAAGTGCGGACTTGCCCAAACTTAGCGTCTTTATTTTTATTTTTTAATCCAATTTCTTTTCAAGCTCTCAAAACTTTCTTCCTTTTACATGTTGAAGTCTATCCATTTGTTACTTCTTCTAGGAGACCCCTTCAAAATTAATGTCAAGCTATTTTTTTCTTTTGAGAAGAGAAGATGAAAAGAAAAAAATACAACTAAGATCATTGTTGAAGTCTATCCATTTGTTGCTTCTTCTAGAACATCAATCTCTTTGTATTCCTACTATTTACTTGCATGCATATATGTTCTTGAAAAAGTATTGTATGAAATTTAAGTACTCCTTCAATGCTTGAGTGAACCTTATATCAAAATGAGGTTGTCTATGTACAACATGAGCCTCATTACATACTCTTCCAACTTAATATCATCAACTCCTTGTAGATTCACCCATTATTCTAAATTTTTAATATACAAACAGAATAGGGTAGGGGATAAAGAAAATCCTTTATTAACTCCCATGTCACTCATAAAGCATTTTAAAAGGCTTGTGTGAGTTCTAATTTTTTGCTTAAACCTCCTCGTAAAGCCTATGAGCCACTAATCTACAATGTTCAAGACAATATGCCTAGATTCTCCATTCTACTTGAAATATGTCAAAATTTCTTGAAGTTCATAAAGCAACAATAAACTCCCCATTTTTTGTTCTATATATTTTTCATGAAATGTCTCAAAATGATACCATGGTCAATTGTTTAGTGTTTTGGTTTGAAACCCACCTATCCTTTTAACCTTAAGTAACTTTCTCTTCTACCCACTTGTTGATTCTATGCTTGATCATGCTTAAACAACTTTAAAACAAGGGATTGATCATAATTTTTTAGTAAGTAGAATTGCTTGCATCTCCACTCTTTAAGAGGGGTAGTACTAGACTGGTAGTCAAATCTCTTGGAATGTCACGTTGAACTATGTCATTGGTCAGGACTATCTTCTTGATGTAGTAGCTAGGATTTTAACTCCCCAATTTAAGCATTATACATGCATCCAATTCCAATCACAAACATTACCTATTCTCATCTTCTTAATACCTTCTTCTAATTAGTATCTTCTTCTTACTCCTATTCATACAATTACTTTGCAAATTCCAACCTTTAGATTGTCGTGTTATTATCTATCAAAATCCCTTCAAGAATAAATTTGGATTATTCTTCCCTAAATACCTTATCTCTTCTCACCTTATACTTACAAAATTCTTTTGTTACTTTTACTACATGTATATGCATATATTGATTTATCTCCTCTTTGTCTACTTATTTTAAAGCTCATATTGCACCTTTGCATCTTCATCACACCAACCAATTGCCAAATAAATTCTATTTTCTTCTTCCTATTTTTTTACCCTTTAAAATTTTTAGTGCCTCTTGAATTATGCTTGTTAACTTGTAGCTATTGAAACATTCACCTCGTGTTCCTTTTTACCATCTAAGTATTTTTGTTTTAATACTTTCTTGAAGATTAAAGAGTCTCTTAGGTTATAAGACTGTTTCCCTTTATTGGGGATTGTTGATTGTGTTACACTTTTAGTACTTATAGATTTACTTTTCTCCATGATAACTTTATAAAAATTGAGCTATGGTTTGATTTTAATTCTAGTGGAGAATCTTTAATCCCTACTTCTATTATCTTCTCTATCATACATTGTGATAAAATGACATAATTAACAATACTTTCAAGATGTCTAATTCTTAAAAAAATCATGTTGATGTACATTTATATAACACATCAAAGGGGCATTAGCAAAACAAGCCAAAATTACAAAACTAGATACCAACTGATAAAACCGAACACAGAAACACTAGTAGAACCATAACCAACACAGGGAAAACAAAAAACCAACACTACTCTAGTTGCTTCATAAACGGTTCCATCTCTTTTTTGATCTTAATCATAGTGTTGGTGATCTTCTTAAGCTTCTGAAAGTTAGAAGGAGGTTTTGCTGCCTTTCTCTTCAAATTGCCTCTTGTCCTTTTACTGGGGCCCGTGGATATGTCCTAATCATTATTGGTTTCCATATCCACCACAACTTTCAGATGGAACTACTCTTCAAGGCTGCAAATCATCTTCTTGAAGCTTTCCACTGTGGCACCAATCACACCATGACTAGTCTTAACAACAACTTTGATGGACAAGAGGACCACAAGGCCTCGTAAAAGGACAAGAGGTAATTTGAAGAGAAAGAAAACAAGACCTCCTCCCGACTTTTAGAAGCTTAAGAAGATCACCAACACTATGATTGAGATAAAAAAAAGAGATGGAACAGTCTATGAAGCAGCTGGAGTAGTGTTGGTTTTGTTGTTGTCCCTGTGCTGGTTTTGGTTCTACTGGTGTTTCTGTGTCTAGTTTTATTTGTTGGTATCTGGTTTTGTAATTTTGGCTTGTTTTGCTAATGCCCCTTTGATGTGTTATATAAATGTACATCAACGTAATTGTTTTTAAGAATTAGACATCTTGAAAGTATTGTTAATTATGTCATTTTCTCACAATGTATGATAAAGAAGATAATAGAAGTAGGGATTAAAAAAGTTAGGAGGAGGTCCCGTTGCCTTTCTCTTCAAATTGCCTCTTGTCCTTTTGTTGGGGCCCGTGGATATGTCCCGATCATTATTGGTTTCCACATCCACCACAACTTTTAGTTGGAACTGCTCTTCAAGGCTGCAAATCATGTTCTTGTAGCTTTCCACTGTGGCACCAATCACACCACAACTGGTCTTAACAACAACTTTGATGGACTCCTTAATATTTGCAATTTGCTCTTCCTGAGTAGCCATCCTAACTTCATTGAAGTTATCAAAAGCTTCCATTGTGGTCTTAAGGTAGTTGATGACAGAGGCCTTCTCCTTGTTAGACCATGGGCTATTATCAGTGGAAACCTGCGCATTATCCATTTTCTTAACCTTATCTTTAACTATCTCCAGGTTGCTACTGTCGACTCTTTGGTCCAACTGGATATCCTTTATCTCATGGAAAATCCACTTAAAGATCTTAAAGGTATTGACCACCCCATCTCTGGCTAAGGCTAGGACATCAGTCATAGTATCCTCTCAGAATTGAGCAAATGTGAAGAGGAATCAAGGGTACTCGGAAAGAGCTGACGACTCTCCATGTTTTGGTCAGGACAAGATTCACTAGAAGTCGAAGGGGAGGGAAGCTTACCTTGGCTCCAAGGGTTATCAACCAAAAACACATGTTTGTTGTAATTTTTCTTATAAATTATAATTTCCACTTCATTGGTTTCTTGTATGTTTCTATTTGATTATTGAAAGAGAAAACTACAACTCTCTTATAATAAAGTTCTAATATGACATTTACTAAAATGCTCTAACAAGGTTAAATCAAAGGGACATAAAAAAAGAGGTAAAAAAACAAGATTACCAAAATGAAAGTTAAGAGGCTATATATCATCACTTATAATTTCAAATTAAAAAATCTTGGTAAGTGATTAAACATGTCTTAGTTTAAAACGTTGAACCTTATTCATAATACAATAATATTTCAAGAAAACAAGAGATTTACGTTTTATATTAGCCATACAAAAAATGTTACTCTCTCAAAATCATTAAATCTTCTATGACTTAAAATCGGATTAATTAGGTGTCACAATTGACAGATCCCAACCCCAACCCCAACCCCTACCCCAACCCCAACCCCACCTACAAAAAAAACTCAAACATAATACCATACATATAAAAAATATAACTAATATATATATATATATATATATATATATATATATATATATATATATATATAATTTAAATTGTCATTAATACATATATCTTAATTTAAAAAAAGTTAGTATTGTAAAGTGTGGGCTTGGCTTGACATCATATGGAGTGTTCTTGTGGGGCTGTGGTTAACTTCTAGAAGTTTGAGTGCTGTTGTAGCAAACCTTTTGATTATTCAAGCTATTTAAGTGGAGTTGAAGCAACATTATTCTAATAATAACAATAACAATGATTAGAAAAGAATTAAGTAGCTATGGTGTAATTGGGAGTTGGTAAAATGAAGTAGGTAATCATTTTTATTCTTGCTTTCCACGCTACTATGAAGTAGGTAATCATTTTTTTTCTTCACGTCACATCAGATGCAAATTTCCCTTATTCGATTAAGATTCTTATTCTTAATCATTTTTTTTTGGCATATTCTCTCTCCTTTAGATGGTTTTCATTGGAATGGATAACAAATTTCTATGTTGGAGCACTAAATTTCTTTACTCATTTTGCTGCCTACTTTCCAAATCTTGTAATAATCAACTAACCCAATTCATGGGAAAATAATATTTGATGTATATCTTTTATAAAAAATTTAAATTTACTATGAAGATGTTTTGTGCTTTTTTTAATTCATTTTTTTTTTTATCATTTGATTCTATAAAAACCTAACCCAATTCATTTTCTTTGCTCGTTTCTTCATGGATTTATATTACTTGATGTATTAGTTATATTAAAAAAGATTTTTTAATTTATTATGGAGATGTTTTATGAAAATTTAATTTAATATTATATAATTATAAATTTTATTTTATTTTTTGGATTTTAGTTTTCAATTGATTGAAAGGACATACTTATTCTATATCTTTATTTTAAAATATCTTCAATTTAGTAACATATAAAAAAGTGTGGCAAGTGGTCTTTCAATAATAATCTTATTTTGATTGATCATTGTGACATGAATTGAACTTAATTTCATCTTCTATTTCTTAGAATTGTCTTATTTAATTAAGTGATCATCCATTGTCTCAATATAAGCGAGTTAAGGGTAAAATTAATTAGAAAAGGAATCCAAACCTTTGATGATTTATAAGACATCCCCAATCTTCAATAGAAAAAAAATTGCAATAACTTTAACATGAATCTAAAATGTGTTATTTAGAAAAAAAACTTATTACTAACAACATTCCTTTAGTTTCACAGTCCTTCATGAATTAAATGTTCACTTTATATCATTGCAACTTTCTTAAGGACTAGAAGTGGTTCATCAATAATAGATGGATTTCTTTACTTTGCAAAGCAAAGCAATATATAGTCTTACTTCTCATTGCCCATTAGAAACAAGATTCAATTCTCAATGGTTCTACTCCTTTTCTTGATTCTAAAAGTATACGACTTCCATATAATACTCTAAAACTAACTCGCAATACCAAATCTATAAGTAAACAACTTTTAGTAACTCTATGCCAACCTCTCCCTTGTCCTACTTGTCAAGCAAGTGTCCTATCTTTGCCCTTTAGCTTTCCATACCTCACAAACAATATTTTGAACTCTCCTAATCAATTTCGGGTCTAAAGTTAATCTAGAAAGTTGCTATATTTGGCTTCTTTGGTTTTCATTATCTAGTTTGTAAATTATATTGTAGAACTCTTATCAAACACATTTGAAAACTTTGATGTTTAGTTATATTTTTTGATCTTATATATCAACAAGAAATTGACGCACAATTAGTTTGTTCTAACATCATTTTTTAGATTTCAAAATTTTCTTATCTTTTGTAAAACTTCTTTTATAAACACTTTGAACATCCAAATAGTTCTCTAATATCTGATCTCAATCAAAATAGTTTAAGAATTCACAAATAAAAAAAAATCAAATTTGACATTTTGCTTTAACTAAAGTTCCAATTCATCCAGAAAAATTGTAAATATACTACTTATTATTAGAAAAATCTTTAGATTGTTATTCAATAAAATTTGAATGCTTTCATTTTGGTGAAGACAACAGATACTCTTAAATGAATGGCCTCATGTATTTCTTCTTAACTAATGTTCAACTAAACCCCTTTTCTCTCCCTATAGATAAACTCTTATTGTTAAGGAGTTTGAATGGTGGACTCTGTAGAAGACTAGAGGCGTTCCCTTCCTTTTTTTTCTTAGTCTAAATTTCAAATTATTGTAATATGCTATATGCTGCTACCAAATCTATTGATAATATTTTGAAATTGGTGTCTAATCATTACAATTTACAACTTTATTCAATATAAAATTATACAAGCTTATAATTTATATGCATACATTATAAATAAAGTCATTACTCCATTATTGGACTTGGATAGAAGTGGCACCTAAAGTTTTCTTAAATTATTGTACTTGTCAATAAAAGTGATGATTGAATCTTAAATTATTATTTGACGTGGGTGTAGCACACAAATCAAACATAATATACAATTAAAGCATGCATTTCCATAAATAGTTCTATGCCTTGAAATTTGTAATGTAGAACTTTGTATGCTATGTCACCATCACATTTTGTATCATTTAGACTTATTTTATTTTAGCTAGGAAAGTTATGATATCCTTGGTACAACTATATAACTAGACAATATCAATATATCTTTAGACTATTTGTGTTGTCCATCATAGCTCAATATGCCTATTTTTAAATTCCCCAAGCAAGTATTTAAGTAAATTATATCATAGTTATTTAATAAAAATTGTAATTCTTTCAAAAATAAATTTTAAATATTTTAGTAAAGAAAATAAAGAGTAAAGATGTTTATACATACATATATATGTATGTATGTATGTATGTATGTATGAGAATTAGGTGTAGTTACTTTCAAAAAAAAATTTAATCGAGTGTGATGGATAAAAAATGGGATCGAGTAAAATAAGACCAAATCCCACTTTCATCCATACATTGGAATACGAAAGAGCCTAAAGAAGTGATTCACTTTGACTACCTCTTGTGAAAGGGAGTCAAGGAATGCTTTTAGGGTTTCTATTCCTTTGCTGATATGAAAGGGAATGAGTCAAATGCCAAGTAATAACAGACTAACCTAATAAGATGTATCAAATCAACTAAGTAAACTGTAAGAAGAGACTTATATAGGAATGAAATTGAGATATAGAAAGCAAATATGACAGGTGAATTTTGATGTGCACTTGATACTGAAATTCGAGTTTGACTGAGTTGAACTAGGGTGTTGGGCACTCTGGTCCTTGTCATTGTATTGATCCAGAAAGTAAGGATCTACAAATTGAAGTTCTTTGGAGTTGAATTGTCAAAAACTGGAACTGACTGAGGAGGACTAGGGCATTGGACACTCTGGTCTAGGACCAAATCGTTGGGTGCTCCAATCCCAGAGGCTTGAGACCAAATTCAACAAATGGACTTGTGCTTGCTTGCTGAGGCTTCTCGAAAATTGCCCTTTTTTTGACAAAAACCTACAAATGTACCTGTAAGATGGAAAATGGTGTATGGGTGGCTATATAGGGTTTTGCCTTAGTCAAACCCCTTATTTTGGTGATTTTCACCTCCACAAATAGCCAATGAAGTATTGAAAAGAGTGTGTGCCCTAGAATCTCTTGTGTTTGTAAGATCCCAATGAGCTAAAATGCAAAACTAGAGTTCTACCCTTTGTTTGGAGTAAAAACCCTAAATGAACCTAATGTGAATCATGCTTCAAATCACACATGCAATATGGATCTAAAGCAATAATGCAAATCTAAAAATGAATGATGTCTAGATCTGAAAATTCACATAGAGATGAAAATAACATGAAACCATAACAAACCCTAAGGAAGAGGTACAAGCCAATCAACAATCAGTGATCTCCTTATTATTCTTCAATATCTCCTAAGCTTCCAAAAAGATTGATGAAAACTTGATGGATGATGGATTTTCTGATTGTAGACTCCACATAAAACTTGCACTTTCACTTCATAAGAGGTCTCCTTCAATTGCTAGTGAATGAATCCTTCAAATGAGGAAAGAAAATGTTATATATATGAAACCCTAACTTTAATTTCGATCATATGCCAACCTAGAATTGATAAAATTTCATATGAAGAAAGATTTAAATATTATAATACCACCAAATTAAGATCCTGAAATTTGGGGAGAAAAAGTCGGGACCATGATGAATCCGCTTTGGTTTGGCTGACTTTTTTTCTAAATTTCTAGGGATGCAAGATATCATGATTACAAAGTCAAATCCAACTTGGTGCATCAATCCAAGGTGTTTAGATATGCGTGAATGAGCCTTGAAGGTCAAAATAGGACTTTATTAAGTTATAATAAATTAAAGAAGATAAAATAAAAAGGGGCACACTTAGGGTTAAGGGCCCAATTTTATAATGTGTGGAATGATGAGAGAGGATTTTAGGTTTTATTAAATTAATAATTAAATGGTTAAAATAATTTTAAAATGCAAAAATGCAAAACACTAAGGCAGGTGCTAACCTAAGCATGAAATTGGACAACCCTAATTAAGGGTGTACAATTTACGATGCTACATCAAGGAATAATATTCATGATGCATTGAACTAGTTTGTCATCGTACTAAAAAATATCAATTTCAAGCATTGCAAGTTTGATCTCCATTGTCAAAGTTTTAATCTTCTTTACAAATTTGATCTATATTATGTGAGAATGCGCTAACATAATGTGCTTTTAAAGATTTAACTATCTCTGCCTTCTTTATATCTAAGTATGTTAAGGTAATGTCTAGCGACACTATTAAGGAACCTTCCAACTTGATGGGTGAATGAGTTTTCCTAGGTCAAGCATATTGGCATATTAGATTAACAATGACAAACAATATTAAAGTTACCATATATGGACATGTAGATGGATTATATAATGGTTATGTAGATATGATTCTTTATTCTTCTTTAGAATTGAAGTGTTCTCTAACAAGTATGTAGTGATAATCAATTGTCCACTTATGAAATTACTGTAAATTGAATGTCTTTAAATATCATGACATGAATATATGTCACATAGACATTTTCTAATTGTCTCATAACCACTAGTAGAAAAAGGTAGAAAACTTGAAATTTGTACCATTGAGAGGGGGTGAATCAATGGTTCTCAAACATTTCCCTTTAACTATCCAGTATATCGGTTAACAAATCTAACAGAAAGAAGACTTACCGGTTAGAGGGGAGACTAACTCAAAAGAATTCACACATAAAGGAACATCACATAACACCAACATATATGAGGAAAAACCAAGATGGGAAAAACCTCGGTGAGAAATGTTGCTGGAGTCTACTGCTCCAATCCAGCCTCACAATAAATCTCTGATTACAATGTTTAGGGCACCAACCCAAGGAGAACCAACCCCTTATTTAGGGCACCAACCTAAGGAGCTACAACCCCTGATTTAGGGCACCGACCCAAGGAGCTACAACCCCTGCACCAAGCTCCAACTCAGTGGTATTCAATAAACATAATAAATTACAAAAGTAATAGCCATGTTACAAATGAACTTTGTAACTCTTCAACAAATGTCTCTGTCGGATCTTCTATCCACTCAACTGTCGATTCTTTGCTCACCCACTCACTGCTGTAGCCTTATCTCTAGCTGCAACCTTACCAGATCAACCTCTTCTCCTTCTCTGTCGGTTCTTCTTTCTGCCGATTCTGCTTCCTCTCTATCACATTGTTGCTAGACACCACCGGTCTTCTTCACTTTGCCAATTGTCTGCTATCTGATCACTACCAATTCTCAACTTACCAGTTCTTCACTGCAATCTTCTTTGAAATCTTCTAAGATGGTTCAATCACCACTGATGCACTCCTCTGTCAAACTCAATGGCAAGCTACCAGTTGCCTCACTCTTGGCAGTTGAACTCTTCAACCCGATTCTCTCTCACACACACTTAGTCTGTTTGTTGATTCTCATTGAGCAATTGACTAATTTCCTCTCTCCTGTGGCAATACCAACAATATCTTTGGTTGACGCTCTTATAGCCAGATTTTCCCGCCTAAACGTGAGTTTGAACATTGGCACACTAGGGTTTTCACCATGCACTGAATCTGCATCTGATATGATCTCTGATCATCATGACATATAAAATCCAATCTGATATCATGTCCTTGATCAATGTTCAACACTCAATCAATGAGCATCACCCATATGTTTACCTTGCGAACCACGTCTTCTCTCTTTTGCCTTTTGTAGCATGATTTTCAACCTTTTGTCTGACCAATCACATGCATGATGTGGTTTCCTTCCTCATCTTTGATCTGCAAGATTTGTCTTTTCTGGATCTCTATTGTTTCCTTCATCTCAAGCTGCAATCCTCTACTTTTCTTTTCTTGATCTTCGCAGTCGCCATTAAATGTTGGACCAGTCACCAATGAACTCATCGACACATCATACCGACCTCTGCATGCATGCCACTTCACCTCCATGTGGCCCCTTTGTCAACATCCACCTTTGCTAAGTCTTCTATGTCAGTCTGGATAGGATCACCGACCAACCAAACAACCGGGTTCATCTACCGGTTCACAGATCCTGTCGGTTATACCCTAACTAGTTTGCCTTCAACCTTGCATTTTGCTTCTCTTCTAGTGGAGCACCTAAACCGGTCAGTACACATGCCAACCTACCTTATGCACATCTTCATCAGATGGGAGCCTTCTGCATCTGCACTTTTTCAACATTATCGGTGGGCATACTTACCTGTAAACACCTTGATGACACCATGTCATCAATCCTTCAACTGCCTCCATCTATCTGCATCTATGGTAACACCTTTCTTCACCACTGGACCAGTTTCGTTATTAACATATTTGTCAGAGTGACAACCATATACTTCAATCTTTGTACCGACAACTCATCATTGTCTACCTAGTTGATTCGGTGCATATCTTTGATCTCATGCACCTAGGAAAACTTAGTGTTTCACTAGTTGATCCGGTGTGATCCTTCAATCATCTACCTTTTATTCTTCTGTCTTATCTTGAAGGACTATGATGCATTCCATACATAATAGGAGATAAGCTCCACTTACCAGTGGGAGTGGATCCTTATCATCTGCATCCTGCATTGCACCAATGTGGCTTCCTTGTTTGAGTAGCATATCTTCAAACAAACACACATGATTTGGTTGGGCACATTCACTATTAGTCATCTCTTCATATGGTGACTGCATCTTTATCTGGTGGGAGTCATGTTTTTTCGCATCCTACACAACATATCGGTGGCCTGCACATACTTCACTTCCAGTGTTGATGTGATTTTAGTAACATTCCCCCTCTTCATCACAATCACCTGCCCAACATTTTGCTCTCTTGTTGGTTGGAAAATATGCACTGCCAACATATCACTTGTCAGTTTGCAATCCTTATGTCTTCAACACAAGTCAAAACTAACTTGTGTACTGGTGACTCCATTGGCCATTATGCTAGATGACCATCTCTTCCTTACCGGTGACCTACTATGCTAGTTGACATCAATGGCACCATTTCCGATATGCATCAATGACAACACTGCTCATCAATCTCCCATATCGGTTGCCATCCTATACTAGTTGACATTAATGACAACACAATTCCAACAATCTACCCCTTTGGCATTGATGTCAACACATGTAGTATCCAATATACTACATAATCTTTCTCCCCCTTTGATAACAATGGCAAAGGGCACTATCAGGGTTTCACTCCTCCTTGTATCTATCGGGCACTGACATAATTCTTTCTCCCCTTTTTCTTTACCAGATGCATCTCCTCCTTTAACCTTCATACTTTGTTACATCTTCTCAAGTCACAACTCTTGAGATGGAGGGCTTGACCATCAACTGACACCAATTTAGCATACTAAACAGATACTAATTGTTAGAGCACTTAATTGCGAAAGAATGTGTCAGTGAATACTGCTTACCTGCCGGTCAGACTGCATCATCCCCTATCTAATCTCAAATTTCTTTAGAATCAAGTGTGATTGTACTATGAATACAACCAACCAAATGAAAAGTAGATACCCCTAATCATGAAATTCTTTTGGGTATTCCTAAAATAATTTCCATCATGTGCAGTCAGTGCATTTAGTACACTCACAAGTTCAAGCATGTCAGCTCTGCTTCATAAGCACTTGAACTCCCCCTGAGTCATACATCTTAGGTCCTCATTGCATGTCAAGTCCAATATCGGGGCTCCAATCATCTTCACATATCAGTTGAGCTATGCAAATGTGATTATCTGATGCTCTTCCAGCTCCCTTATATCCACCATAGCCTATGATATGATCTTGCATGATCAACAACCTTACCAATCTTATGTCATTTAGGTCTTCATCAACACCACCTGAGACATAAAATCCTCATTCCATGCTACCTGGGCTAATGCAATGATCTCTAGCCACATTGTCTTACATAACCTGCAAGTACCTGTCAGCATTCATAGCGGTAACATCTTGCACATACCGGTTTCCTATACCGGTCCATCATCACTACCAGAGCACCTCCTTGTAACTCTTGACATTTTGTGTCACTTTGCATCCGATTCCAATTGTTAATTTATCATCCATTGATATAACAATAGTGATCCAACTTTGATCTATAGGTGTGTAGCCAAGGCTGCCACTACACACAGTTATCTTCTCATTTCCATCCTTCATATTGGTAGCATCTTGTTCTTCCACGTGTCCTTCTTCACTGGGGGGACGAATGCTAAGTTCAGTATACTACTCCCCCTAGGTTCATGCATCTCCTTTAATCATTAGGAGATATTACCTATCCATTGAATGCTCAATGCTAGTCCATGGTTGCACCCTCTTGCTTCTTCCTCCATTCCCGCTTGGTCTCATTCTTCTTCCCATTTTTCAGTCTTGGGAGAAGGTCTTTCCTTCTTCTGCTAATTGGTCCTTACATTTCTGGATTCTACATCATAACCGGAAGCAGTGTTACAGTAGCACACAACATCCATTCCAATCTCATGATTGGGGAACCTTTTAACATGCTGGTTTGACCATATTCTTCCTATCCCGCTATTGTAACCGGCTATCAGAATCAGTGGCTCTCTTGATCCTGTAGGGACATTTCTCATTTGGTTCCTTGTAGGTCTCTGACTTCCATATGCTCCATATCCATTTCTATGTTGAACATAGCTACTATACTAGCTTCCATGTGACTACAAGTCCTTCTTCCTGCATTCATAACTTGTATGGCCAATTCCATTGCAATTATAACAAACATTATTTGCATAATCAGAAGATGGGATATGCATGTATCTACTCCTTGATACATTTTTCTCATTTGCATGATATCTTTGAGATCCTAGATTGTTCCTTCTAGATCCCTTTCTACATTCTTCTGCTCTATGGCCATGACCATTACATGCAAAGCAATAACTAGAGAAGGAAGGTTTATAACTTACAAACTTATTCTGCCATGCATGGGGAGATCTTACCCGTATGGTATCTCCAATCTTACTTCTCTAGGGATGGATCCTGAGTTGCCCACTTTTTGCATTGCCTCCATCTGGTCCTTTCATCTTCCACACTTGTCTTGTCTTGTGGGCAGTAACATTCCTTTGTCCTCTACTAGTAGGAGGTCTTCTTTGTTGTCTTCTCATGTTCTTGATTTCAATGAAGTTGCCTTCTCCTATCTTTCCTCTTCCTTTGGGATTTGTATTTGTAACGTCATAAATTGTATGCACTTGCTAAAGTAGTACAATTTAACACCTAATTTAGCACCCGCCTTAGCGCAGTTGCATTTTGCATTGCATTTCCCCTTTAGCACTTAATTAATCAAATTAATTAGGTCTAAAGGTTCTATTTCATCATCTTCCACATCACAAAGTCGGGCCCTTTCATTAAAGTGTGCCCCTTTCATTTTATTCCTCCAATACATCACTTAATCAAAAACCCTAATTAGGCCCTATTCTGAGCTTGGGGGCTTGATTTCGGGGGTCAAAACATCTCGAAATCCCCTGTAACTTCGGGATTCTCTCTAAAATCATCATATCTGACGGCCCTAAAAATTTAGTGAAAAGTTGTCGGGACCGTGGCGCCCGGAGTGCACACAGTCCCGGACATTTTTCCCAAAATTTTAGGAGCGCGATCCAATCATAAAATAAAGCTTAACCCCAAGAAATTGGTGGATATTCAATCTCTAGGTCGGCCAAAAGATGAAATTGCGACCTAGGGTTTCATACATAAGAGCTCTCTTTCTTCATTTGAAAACATCCGAATTTTGTTTTCAGGAACCTCATATGCAATGAAAGAGCAGATCTTTGAAGACTTCAACATCTTACAACATCCTTCTATCAAGCATTTATCAATTCCATTCATCCATTTAGGGCTTGGAAGACATTGAAGAACAATAGGAGATTACCGACTGAAGATTGGCTTGTACCTCTCCCTTGAGGGTTGGGTATGATTTCATGTTGTTTTCATGTCTTTGCATAAAGCTTCAATATATCCTTCATTCATGCTTTAGATCACTTTGCATCTTGATTTAGAGCATTTACATTATCACTTACAAGCAATTAGGGTTTACTTTCTAGGTTGCTCTAGTTTGCTTTCTTGCATTTTAGGACCTTGCACACACACTAGGTCTGCACACACAATACATTTTACAAAACAACTTGGCTATTCGTGGAGGTGGAAATCACCGAAGCGGGGGTTTGACTAAGGCAAAACCCTATATAGCCGCCCATACACCCTTTTTCAGATATAAGTGCAGGTTTCGGGACTCAGACGACGCCGCAGGATATAGATCCGGAGAGAACAGGTCGAGACAACACTTTGTATCAAATTGCAGAGCAGAAGACTCAGACAGGGGCGCTGGGTGCCCTAGTCCTGCCAGGACAGGGGCGCTAGGCGCCCTGGTCCCTGGGACAGAGGCGCTGGGCACCCTGGTCCTCCGGACAGACAGCTTTCCGACAGTGTTTCAGAGTGCAGAACGACAGTTTCTGGTGCATTTTTCAGGACAGTGGCGCCCGCGCCCCCGTCCCGCACATTTTCAGTCTGATTTTGACTCTGGGTACACATCTGCATTCTTATTTCATCCTTGTATTTACAGCTGTTCATTGATTAATCTCAATTCTGCAATCTTGTTATTAGTTCAGACTTGCATTTTGGGATTAGGGCTTGAACTTGCATTACTTGATCTTACAATTTCAACAAAGGAATAGAAACCCTAATAGGTAGCCCGTGGCTCTCTCTTTCATAAAAAGAAGTAACCAATTGTGTGATACCTCTAGGCTCTTTCATATTCCGTAATGTGTGACAAAAGGTAGGGTTAGGGCATGATAACCTAGTCTCGCTTTTTCCCCCACACATTTTGGTGAACCCGACGTGAATCTATCATTGCTTCTTCTTGCATTGCATCTATTAGATCTAGATCTAGATTTAGTGAGTTTTCATTTCATTTTCATTAAAAAGAAAAAGAAAAAGAAAAAAAAAAAAAAAAAGAGTGTGTTTCTTTGCATTGTGTGTTTAAATTTCATGCAATTTTTTATTTTCAAAATGTCTGACTTTTATTTGCAAAATGTTCATGCTTACGATGATTATTATGAGTATAGCCAAGATGAATTAGATGAAGCTTTAGATGAGTTTTTGAACCCTAAATATGCCAAACCTTCATTTTACCAAAAACTCATAAACCTTGTTACTATGCCATTTCGTTGTGATGAGAAAGATAAGTTGAATGAGTCCTCTCAAGGGTACATTCCTATCAACTCTTCCACTAAATCTAGTAACATGGTTGTTTTCAACAATCCCCTCTATGAGGAGATGTCTCCTTTTGAATCAAAAGATAAACCTTTCAATAGATATGATCATGCTTTGTTGGATGATGCTCTTGATGACTTTGTGGCTTTATCGAAATCTTTAAACAAGAACAAGACTTCTAAATTAGTTAACATGATAAACTTGAATGAGCATAAAAAGCCTCTCTTTGAAGTCCAAGGAGCTTATCCTTCTCCCACCTTTCAAAGTCCTAAATCACCTTTCCTTACTGTCCAAGGAGGGTATGATCGTGATTCCTTTCGTACTCCAAATAAACCAATCATCATTGTGCAAGGAAGAAAACCTGTAAGTCCTTATAGTTATGCCAAGCAAATAACTAGAGAGAGTTATCATGCGGTTGCCCATACTTATCATACCAGAAATAATAGGTAGCCTAGTCCTCCTCCTGTTATCCCAGTTTCCCTTCCGAATCCTCAACCGATTCTTCCACAAGCTCCCCGTATTTCGCAAGTTCTTAGTAAGGAATATGATCTCATAGAGCAACTTAAAGCTACCCCTGCTAAGATATCCCTTTGGGATTTGATTCAAACTTCTTCCGCTCATCATGGAATGTTACAAGATGCCTTGAAAGATTTGAATGTTCCTCCACCAAATACATCTAGTAATATAGCATCTTTGGTTAACTCTGTGATGAATTCTAAAGCTCAAATTGTGTTTACCCAAGATGAGTTGCCTACTAGTGAAATCCAACATCAATATGATCCCTTGATGATTGTGGTTATCATGAAAGACACTGCTATAAGGCGAACACTAGTGGATAATGGTTCTGGTCTCAATGTGTGTAGCATTAATCTTTTGCATAAGATGAATGTGGATACATCCTTAATTGAACCGGACTCTCGTCCTATTTGAGGCTTTGATAATGTGGCTAAAACTTCATTAGGTACTATCACCTTACCTATCATAGTGGGGCCTGTTACTTTGCCTACACCTATCCATGTTATGTCGGGAAATCTAACGTACAACTTGCTACTAGGGAGACCTTGGATTCACAGTATGCAAGCTGTCCCCTCTACATTGCATAGACAAGTTAAATTTATTTATAACAATAAGACATATGCCTTGATAGGTGATACTAATTTTCAAGCTTGTTTGCAAACATCCACTTCCAAGGGGGGTTGTTCTAAGCCATCCTCATCTAGTGATGACTCTTTAAATAAGATACCTATCGGTGAATCCTCGCTCTCCGATGATCAAAATTCTTCGGATGAGCCTGGAGCTCTTGAAGAAGATTCTTCTCGACTTGAAACTACACATAAGAAGGATTTTGATCCTGGGAAGATCCTCGAAGAAGACGATTGGGGATCTCTTGATTTTAATCCCACCTTTGTAGGTGAATATAAGGTTCCTTCTAGAGAGCATAAAGTTGAAAAGAAGGAAGAAGCTAAAAATCAATCAATCTTACCCGAACCTATGAGTAATAATTTTGTGGCCGCTTCTCAAACTTCTTCTCCTCACACCTCTAATTATGAAGAGTTTGATTCTTTGTCTTATGAAAAACCACCTTCTCTTCCTGAAATGGCTGATCATTATGGTCGTGGTTTTCGCATTTTTGCTAAGCATGGGTATCATGGAAATGGTTGCGATGCTCATGAACAAGGGATAAAAGTTCCTCTAGAGACTAATTTTCACAGTTATGCCTTTGGACTTGGCTATAATCCCTGCAAGCGCACTAAAGCTTCTAAAAGACCATGCATTAGTGTTAATGTTATTTCTACATCTCTATCAATGCAACACCCTGAGTACATTGATGGAGATCCTTCGTGTGCTTGTGCTTTTGACGTTTTCCCTACTGATGATGCTTTAGCTGAATTTTTAGGAGCATATGACACTCTTCCTCGTTATCATCACAATAGGGGACTCCCTTATTGTTTGAATACTGAAGCCTACTTTGGAAAAGAGACGGATAATGATGAGATTGTGAAATAATTCCCTCAGCTAAAGGATACTCCTCAACAAAGTAATCTTCTCATAAGTGACACCACTAATGTTAAGATGGATCCTTGCAATGAAGAGAAAGTTATTAAAATTGGAAAATGTTTGGATGGAGAGGAACAAAAACAATATGAAGATTTATTGCATGAATTCCCCGAGATCTTTGCTTGGATCTACTCTGACATGCCTGGTATAGATCCTAAGATTGTTACTCATAACATTGTCTTAGTTCCTGATGCTAAGCCCGTGAAACAAAATATTCAAAAAAAGAATCCTAAGGTGGCTCTGCTTGTTAAGGCTGAGCTTGAAAAGTTATTGGAGGCTGGATTTATCCGCCCTATTGATTATTCCCCATGGATTTCAAATATTGTCGCTGTGGCTAAACGAGATAACAAAATAAGAATGTGTACCGACTTTCGGGATCTAAATAAGGCTTCTTTAAAAGATGATTTTCCTCTTCCAAACATTGACATGATAGTTGATTCTACGGCAGGACATGCCTTGTTATCCTTCATGGATGGTTTTTCAGGATACAATCAAATTTTTATTAACCCTCAAGATCAATTCAAAACCGCTTCACTACTCCTTGGGGTACGTTTTGTTGGATAATGATGCCTTTTGGACTTAAAAATGCCGGTGCAACTTATCAACGAGGGATGACCCTTATCTTTCATGATTATATGCATAAGATTTTAGAGGATTATGTTGATGACATTTTAGCCAAATCCTTTCTTCGCATGGATCATATTAAAATCCTTCGTCAAATCTTTGAAAGAATTCATAAATATCACATGCGCTTGAATCCTCGAAAATGTGTTTTTGGTGTGGATAGTGGAAAACTATTAGGATTCATAGTTTCGCATCGTGGGATTGAGGTGGACACTAAGAAAATAGATGCTATTGTCAACATGCCACCTCCTAGAAATGTGTCTCAACTTAAAAGCTTACAAGGAAAGATTCAAGCCATTCGTAGGTTCATGTCTCAACTTGCGGATCGTACCTTTCCTTTTACTCAACTCCTTAAAAAGGATATCACTTTTCAATGGAATGAGGATTGTCAGCAAGCATTTGAAGATTTAAAAGTGTATTTGGCTAGTCCTCCTATCCTTCGACCGGCTGAACCTTCTAAACCCTTCCTTCTGTATATAGCTACTTCCTCTCATGCTCTTGCAGCATTATTGGCACAACATGATAAAGATGGTAAAGAATGTCCGGTTTATTACATAAGTCGTACCTTACTCGATTATGAGACCCGATATTCTACGATAGAAAGACAATGCTTGGCCTTGGTGTTTGCGACTCAGAAATTGAGACATTATCTCTTAAATTCAGAAGTCCACGTCATGGTAAAGTTTGATCCGTTAAAGCATCTTTTCTCTAAAACTGATTTATCAGGACGCCTAGCTAAGTGGGTTATGATGTTAACTGAATTTAACCTTAAATTTGTTTCACAAAGAGCAATTAAAGGGCAAGCGTTGACCGATCACCTAGCTGAGGCCCCTTCACCTTTCTCCTTCCCTAACCCTGAGTCTTTTCCTGACGACTTCATTCTTTCTATAGAGAAAGATGAAACTTGGGAGTTATACTTTGATGGCTCTAAGTGTCGTACGGGATCAGGGGCAGGTGTTGTTCTGATTTCTCCTACAAAGAAACCCATTCCCTTATCCTATCGTCTAAATTTTCTGTGTACCAATAACATTGCTGAGTATGAGGCTCTTATAGTGGGAATAAAAGCAGCCTTAGCTCTGAATATAAAACACATACATATCTATGGAGATTCGCAATTGATTATAAGACAAGTAACAGGAATATATCAAGCAAAACAAGACAAGTTATCACAATATAAAGACCTTGCTATCTCTTTGTTACAAAAATTTGATTCTTACACCATAGAACCTGTTCCTTGAAAAGATAATCGACATGCGGATGCAATGGCATGTGTGGCTTCTCTTGTATCTTTAGAGGACCCTGTGGTTGATCTTAAATTTGTTATTCACAACCTTATTTCTCCAGCTATTGTAGACGATCCTAGTCTGGTAACATGTTGCGACTTTATAGACTCAGATGAATGGTACTCACATATCGTAAGATATTTGACCGATGGTACCTTTCCTAATTCTGCTAATAGAAACACTAGGGCTAGAATCTGCAAGTTGTCTACTAGATATATCATTCTTTCTAATGTCCTTTATCGAAGGGGTTATGATGGTCTTCTCCTTCGCTGTCTTAACAAATCAGAAATCCCCGTTGCTCTTGAAGAGGCGCATTCAGGTGCCTGTGGGGGACATTTTGGAGGCAAATCCTTGGTTCATAGATTGCTTCGTATGGGATACTATTGGAAAACTATGCAGAAGGATTCCTTTTCATTTGTTAAGAAATGTCATCAATGTCAACAACATAATAATCTGATTCATGCTCCTGCCCAAGAACTCCGTTCTCAAGTAGCTTCTTGGCCTTTTTCCGCATGGGGTTTGGATCTTATTGGTAAAATCTCTCCTCCTTCATCTCAAGGACACACCTTCATTATAACCGCAACAAATTACTTTACGAAGTGGGTAGAAGCTATTCCCCTTCGCTCTACCACTGCTGAAGTGATTTGTCAATTTCTTCTAGAAAACATCATTTCTTGATTCGGGATACCTTCTACTATAATCTCAGATAATGGGACATCATTTAAGAACAAGGACGTGAAGAAATTCCTCGAGAAGTATCATATCAAACATCGATTTTCTACACCATACTATCCTTAGTCAAATGGTCAAGCCGAATCATCCAATAAAATAATCGAACAAATTCTTCGCAAAACCGTGAATAAGCATGGTAAGGATTGGAGTAACCAGCTAATCTATGCTCTTTGGGCCTACCGAACGAGTGTACGAATTGTCACAGGAACTACTCCTTATAATCTTGTTTATGGTGCTGATGCTATTATGCCTTTAGAGCTAGAGATTCCATCACTTAGGGTTTCTCTCAAAGGTATAGTAGATGATGACTCTTATAGAGAACAACGACTTCAACAGCTTGAGATGCTTGATGAACAGCGTATAAATTCTCTTGAGCATATTCAAGCGTATCACAAAACTCTACAACGAAGCTATAATGATAAGGTTATTCAATGTTCCTTCTCAGTAGGTGACTTAGTCCTCTATGAGAATCAGGGCAATGTGAATGCCTTACCTGCAGAAAAGGGAAAATTCAGTCCTAATTGGCTTGGACCATATATCGTTATTGAGAATTATGGATCAGGTGCTTACAAAATAGCGGATGTAGACGGTACGCCTCTTAAAGAACCTATAAATGCTATGCACTTGCGTAGATATTATGCTTAATTCTTCATTCCTTATTTATCTTCTTTTCAGTTCTTCAACATTGGGTAATATGTTAGTATCTCCTAATTAGAGCAAAATAGAATTAAATGTTATGATGTTTAATCTATATTGCTTCGTTCTTGACAAGCGTGTTTCCTTACTTAATAGTTTGTCTTGAATTCATTTATGTAAGTTGTAATAGATTTGCATTTCCATTATGCTAGCATATTATACAATGTCTTTATGTGTTAAGTAGAATCGTATCATGTTGTGTTTAAGTTCAAAATTAAATCACGTTAGTTATATGATTCTTAGACTTAATGCATATTTCTTCCTGTAGCGTCATAAATTGTACGCACTTGCTAAAGCAGTACAATTTAACATCTAGTTTAGCACCCGCCTTGGCGCAGTTGCACTTTGCATGGCATTTCCCCTTTAGCACTTAATTAATCAAATTAATTAGGTCTAAGGTCCTATTTCATCATTCTCTACATCATAAAGTTGGGCCCTTTCACTAAAGCGCGCCCTTCGCATCTTATTCCTCCAATACATCACTCAATCAAAAACCCTAATTAGGCCCTATTCTGAGCTTGGGGGCTTGATTTCGGGGGTCAAAACATCTCAAAATCACCTGTAACTTCGGGATTCTCTCTAAAATCATCATATCTGACGGTCCTGAAAATTTGGTGAAAAGTTGTCGGGACCGTGGCGCCCAGAGTGCACACGGTCCCGGACATTTTTCCCGAAATTTTAGGAGCGCAATCCAATCATAAAATAAAGCTTAACCCCAAGAAATTGGCGGGATATTCAATCTCTAGGTCGGCCAAAATACGAATTTACGATCTAGGGTTTCCTACATAAGAGCTCTCTTTCTTCATTTGAAGGGATGGGAATTTTGTTTTTAGGAACTTCATATGCAACGAAAGAGAAGATCTTTGAAGACTTCAACATCTTAAAACATCCTTCTATCAAGCATCTATCAAATTCATTCATCCACTTAGGGTTTGGAAGACATTGAAGAACAATAGGAGATTACCGACTGAAGATTGGCTTGTACTCCTCCCTTGAGGGTTGGGTATGATTTCATGTTGTTTTCATGTCTTTACATAAGCTTCAATACATCATTTATTTATGCTTTAGATCACTTTGCATCTTGATTTAGAGCATTTACGTTATCATTTACAAGCAATTAGGGTTTACTTTCTAGGTTGCTCTAGTTTGCTTTCTTGCATTTTAGGACCTTGCACACACACTAGGTCTGCACACACAATACATTTTACAAAACAACTTGGCTATTCGTGGAGGTGGAAATCACCGAAGCGGGGGTTTGACTAAGGCAAAACCCTATATAGCCGCCCATAAACCCTTTTTCAGATATCATTGCAGGTTTTGGGATTCAGACGACGCCGCGGGATACAGATCCGGAGAGAGAAGGTTGAGACAGCACTCTGTATCAAATTGCAGAGTAGAAGACTGGGACAGGGGCGTTGGGCACCCTGGTCCTGCCAGGACAGGGGCGCTGGGTGCCCTGGTCCCTGGGACAGAGGCGTTGGGCGCCCTGGTCCTCCGGACAGATAGCTTGCAGACAGCTTTCCGACAGTGTTCCAGAGTGCAGAACAGCAGTTTCCGGTGCAGTTTTCAGGACAGTGGCGCCCGCGCCCCCGTCCCGAACATTTTCAGTCCGATTTTGACTCCGGGTACACATCTGTATTCTTATTTCATCCTTGTATTTACAGCTGTTCATTGTTTAATCTCAATTCTGCAATCTTGTTATTAGTTCATACTTGCATTTTGGGATTAGGGTTTGAACTTGCATTGCTTGATCTTACAATTTCAATAAGGGAATAGAAATCCTAATAGATATCCCGTGGCTCTCTCTTTGACAAAAAGAAGTAGCCAATTGTGCGATATCTCTAGTCTCTTTCGTATTCCGTAATGTGTGTCAAAAGGTAGGATTAGGGCATGTTAACCTAGTCTCGCTTTTTCCCCCACACATTTTGGTGAACCCGACGTGAATCTATCATTGCTTCCTCTTGCATTGCGTTTGTTAGATCTAGATCTAGATTTAGTGTGTTTTCATTTCATTTTCATTAAAAAGAAAAAGAAAAAAAAAAAGTGTGTTTCTTTGCATTGGGTGTTTAAGTTTTGTGTAATCTTTTCAAAATGTCAGATTTTTATTTGCAAAATGTTCATGCTTTTGATGATTATTATGAGTATAGCCAAGACGAATTAGATGAAGCTTTAGATGAGTTTTTAAACCCTAAAGATGCCAAACCTTCATTTTACCAAAAACTCATAAGCCTTGTTACTATGCCATTTCGTTGTGATGAGAAAGATAAGTTGAATGAGTCCTCTCAAGGGTACATTCCTATCAACTCTTCCACTAAATCTAGTAACATGGTTGTTTTCACCAATCCCCTCTATGAGGAGATGTCTCCTTTTGAATCAAAAGATAAACCTTTCAATAGATATGATCATGCTTTGTTGGATTATGCTCTTGATGACTTTGTGGCTTTATCGAAATCTTTAAACAAGAACAAAACTTCTAAATTAGTTAACATGATAAACTTGAATGAGCATAAAAAGCCTCTCTTTGAAGTCCAAGGAGCTTATCCTTCTCCCACCTTTCAAGTTTCTAAGTCACCTCTCGTTACTGTCCAAGGAGGGTATGATCATGATTCCTTTCGTACTCCGAATAAACCAATCATCACTGTGCAAGGAAGAAAACCTGTAAGTCCTTATAATTATGCCAAGCAAATAACTAGAGAGAGTTATCATGCGGTTGCCCATACTTATCATACCACAAATAATAGGCAGCCTAGTCCTCCTCCTGTTATCAAAGTTTCCCTTCCGAATCCTCAACCGGTTCTTCCACAAGCTCCCCGTATTTCACAAGTTCTTGGAAAGGAATATGATTCATAGAACAACTTAAAGCTACCCCTGCTAAGATATCCCTTTGGGATTTGATTCAAACTTCTTCCACTCATCATGGAATGTTACAAGATGCCTTGAAAGATTTGAATGTTCCTCCACCGAATACATCTAGTAATATAGCATCTTTGGTTAACTCTGTGATGATTCCTAAAGCTCAAATTGTGTTTACCCAAGATGAGTTGCCTACTAGTGAAATCCAACATCAATATGATCCCTTGATGATTGTGGTTATCATGAAAGACACTGCTATAAGGCGAACACTAGTAGATAATGGCTCTGGTCTTAATATGTGTAGCATTAATCTTTTGCATAAGATGAATGTGGATACATCCTTAATTGAACCGGACTCTCGTCCTATTCGAGGCTTTGATAATGTGGCTAAAACTTCATTAGGTACTATCACCTTACCCATCACAGTGGGGCCTATTACTTTGCCTACACCTATCCATGTTATGTCAGGAAATCTAACGTACAACTTGCTACTAGGGAGACCTTGGATTCACAGTATGCAAGCTGTCCCTTTTACATTGCATAGACAAGTTAAATTTATTTATAACAATAAGACATATACCTTGATAGGTGATACTAATTTTCAAGCTTGTTTGCAAACATCCACTTCTAAGGGGGGTTCTTCTAAGCCGTCCTCATCTAGTGATGAATCTTTAAATAAGATACCTATCGGTGAATCCTCGCTCTCCGATGATCAAAATTCTTTGGATGAGTCTGGAGCTCTTGGAGAAGATTCTTCTCGACTTGAAACTACACATAAGAAGGATTTTGATCCTGGGAAGATCCTCGAAGACGACGATTGGGGATCCCTTGATTTTAATCCTACCTTTGTGGGTTAATATAAGGTTCCTTCTAGAGAAATTAAAGTTGAAAAGAAAGAAGAAACTAAAAATCAATCAACCTTACCTGAATCTATGAGTAATAATTTTGTGGCCGCCTCTCAAACTTCTTCTCCTCACATCTCTAATTATGAAGAGTTTGATTCTTTGTCTTATGAAAAACCACCTTCTCTTCCTGAAATGGCTGATCGTTATGGTCGTGGTTTTCACATTTTTGCTAAGCATGGGTATCATGGAAAAGGTTGTGGTGCTCATGAACAAGGGATAAGAGTTCCTCTAGAGACTAATTTTCACAATTATGCCTTTGGACTTTGCTTTAATCCTTGCAAACATACTAAAGCTTCTAAAAGACCATGCATTAGTGTTAATGCCATTTCTACATCTCTATCAATGCAACACCCTGAGTATATTGATGGGGATCCTTCGTGTGCCTGTGCTTTGGATGTCTTCCCTACCGACGATGATTTAGCTGAGTTCTTGGGAGCCTATGACACTCTTCCTCATTATCATCACAATAGGGGACTCCCTTATTGTTTGAACACTGAAGCTTATTTTGGAAAAGAGATTGATAATGACGAGATTGTGAAAGAATTCCCTCAGTTAAAGGATACTCCTCAACAAAGTAATCTTCTCATAAGTGACACTACTGATGTTAAGATGGACCCTTGCAATAAAGAGAAAGTCATTAAAATTGGGAAATGTTTGGATGAAGAGGAACAGAAACAATATGAAGAACTATTGCATGAATTCCCTGAGATCTTTGCTTGGGCATATTCTGACATGCCTGGTATAGATCCTAAGATCGTTACTCATAATATTGTCTTAGTTCTTGATGCTAAGCCCGTGAAACAAAAGATTCGAAAAATGAATCCTAAGGTGGCTCTGCTTGTTAAGGCTGAGATTGAAAAATTATTGGAGGCTGGATTTATCCGCCCTATCGACTATTCCCCATGGATTTCAAATATTGTCGCTGTGGCTAAACCAGACAACAAAATAAGAATGTGTACCGACTTTCAGGATTTAAATAAGGCTTCTTTAAAAGATGATTTCCCTCTTCCAAACATTGACATGATAGTTGATTCTACGGCAGGACATGCCTTGTTATCCTTCATGGATGGTTTTTCAGGCTATAATCAAATTTTTATTAACCCTCAAGATCAATTCAAAACTGCTTTCACCACTCCTTGGGGTATGTTTTGTTGGATAATGATACCTTTTGGACTTAAAAACGCCGGTGCAACTTATCAACGAGCGATGACCCTTATCTTTCATGATTATATGCATAAGATTTTAGAGGATTATGTTGATGATATTTTGGCCAAATCCTTTCTTCGCATGGATCATGTTAAAACCCTTCATCAAATCTTTGAAAGAATTCATAAATATCACATGCGCTTGAATCCCCGTAAATGTGTTTTTGGTGTGGATAGTGGAAAACTATTAGGGTTCATAGTTTTGCATCGTGGGATTGAGGTGGATACTAAGAAAATAGATGCTATTGTCAACATGCCACCTCCTAGAAATGTGTCTCAACTTAAAAGCTTACAAGGAAAGATTCAAGCTATTCGTAGGTTTGTGTCTCAGCTTGCGGATCGTACCTTTCCTTTTACTCAACTTCTTAAAAAGGATATCACTTTTCAATGGAATGAGGATTGTCAGCAAGCATTTGAAGATTTAAAAGTGTATTTGGCTAGTCCTCCTATTCTCCAACCTGCCGAACCTTCTAAACCCTTCCTTCTGTATACAGCTGCTTCCTCTCATGCTCTCACAGCATTGTTGGCACAACATGATAAAGATGGTAAGGAATGTCCGGTTTATTACATAAGTTGTACCTTACTCGATTATGAGACCCGATATTCTGCGATAGAAAGACAATGCTTGGCCTTGGTATTTGCGACTCAGAAATTGAGACATTATCTTCTGAATTCAGAAGTCCATGTCATGGTAAAGTTTTATCCTTTGAAGCATCTTTTCTCTAAAACTGATTTATCAGGACGTCTAGCTAAGTGGGTTATGATGTTAACTGAATTTGACCTTAAATTTGTTTCACAAAGAGCAATTAAAGGACAAGCGTTGATCGATCACTTAGTTGAGGCCCCTTCACCTTTCTCCTTCCCTAACCCTGAGTCCTTTCCTGACGACTTCATTCTTTCTATAGAGAAAGATGAAACTTGGGAGTTATACTTTGATGGCTCTAAGTGTCGTACGGGATCGGGGGCAGGTGTTGTTCTGATTTCTCCTACAAAGAAATCCATTCCCTTATCCTATCGTCTAAATTTCCTGTGTACCAATAACATTGCTGAGTATGAGGCTCTTATAGCGGGAATAAAAGCAGCCTTAGCTCTGAACATAAAACACATACATATCTATGGAGATTCGCAATTGATTATAAGACAAGTAACAGGAATATATCAAGCAAAACAAGACAAATTATCACAATATAAAGATCTTGCCATCTCTTTATTATAGAAATTTGATTCTTATACCATGGAACCTGTTCCTCGAAAAGATAATTGACATGCGGATGCAATGGCATGTGTGGCTTCTCTTGTATCTTTAGAGGACCCTGTGGTTGATCTTAAATTTGTTATTCAAAACCTTATTTCTCCAGCTATTGTAGACGATTCGAGCTTGGTAACATGTTGTGATTTTATAGACTCAGATGAATGGTACTCGCATATCGTAAGATATTTGACCGATGGTACCTTTCCTGATTCCGCTAATAGAAACACTAGGGCTAGAATCCGCAAGCTGTCTGCTAGGTATATCATTCTTTCTAATGTCCTTTACCGAAGGGGTTATGATGGTCTTCTCCTTCGTTGTCTTAACAAGTCGGAAATCCCTGTTGCTCTTGAAGAGGCACATTCAGGTGCCTGTGGGGGGCATTTTGGGGGCAAATCCTTGGTTCATAGATTGCTTCGTATGGGATACTATTGGCAAACTATGCAGAAGGATTCCTTTTCATTTGTTAAAAAATGTCATCAATGTCAACAACACAATAATCTGATTCATGCTCCTGCCCAAGAACTCCGTTCTCAAGTAGCTTCTTGGCCTTTTTCCGCATGGGGTTTGGATCTTATTGGTAAAATCTCTCCTCCTTCATCCCAAGGACACACCTTCATTATAACTGCAATAGATTACTTTACGAAGTGGGTAGAAGCTATTCCCCTTCACTCTACCAGTGCTGAAGTGATTTGTCAATTTCTTCTAGAAAACATCATTTCTCGGTTCGGGATACCTTCCACTATTATCTCAGATAATGGGACATCGTTTAAGAACAAGGACGTGAAGAAATTCCTCGAGAAGTATCATATCAAACATCAATTTTCTACACCATACTATCCTCAGTCAAATGGTCAAGCCGAATCATCCAATAAGATAATTGAACAAATTGTTCGCAAA
Source organism: Cryptomeria japonica (assembly GCF_030272615.1). NCBI lineage: Eukaryota > Viridiplantae > Streptophyta > Pinopsida > Cupressales > Cupressaceae > Cryptomeria > Cryptomeria japonica. The sequence goes on from NC_081407.1 coordinate 690,716,270, forward strand.
ACTGTGAATAAGCATGGTAAGGATTGGAGTAACTAGCTAATCTATGCTCTTTGGGCTTACCGAACGAGTGTACGAATTGCCACAGGAACTACTCCTTATAATCTTGTTTATGGTGTTGACGCTATTATGCCTTTAGAGCTAGAGATTCCATCACTTAGGGTTTCTCTCAAAGGTATAGTAGATGATGACTCTTATAGAGAACAATGACTTCAACAGCTTGAGATGCTTGATGAACAACGTATAAACGCTCTTGAGCATATTCAAGCGTATCACAAAACTCTACAACGAAGCTATAATGGTAAGGTTATTCAACGTTCCTTCTTAGTAGGTGACTTAGTCCTCTATGAGAATCAGCGCAATGTGAATGCCTTACCTGTAGAAAAGGGAAAATTCAGTCCTAATTGGCTTGAACCATACATCGTTATTGAGGATTATGGATCAGGTGCTTACAAAATAGTGGATGTAGACGGTATGTCTCTTAAAGAACCTATAAATGCTATGCACTTGCGTAGATATTATGCTTAATTCTTCGTCCCTCATTTATCTTCTTTTCAATTCTTCAAACATTGGATAATATGTTAGTGTTTCTTGATTAAAGCAAAATAGAATTAAATATTATATTGTTTAATCTATATTGCTTCGTTCCTGACAAGCGTGTCTTCTTACTTTATAGTTTGTCTTGAATTCATTTATGTAAATTGTGAAAGATTTACATTCCATTATGCTAGCTTATTATACAGTGTCTTTATGTGTTAAGTAGAATCGTATCATGTTGTGTTTAAGTTCGGAATTAAATCACATTAGTTATATGATTCTTAGACTTAATGCATATGTCTTCCTTATCATCAATGTAGTACTTGATTAAATATTTAATTAAGTCACACATGTATCAATTTAATCATGGAGCACTGAGAAATCGATCACATGGAAATTAAATTCTGAACATACATGTACATTTACCAGATGTATTAGATTTAATCAAAACAAAATATACATTGTTTTAAGCATTAAAGATAACACATTTGAGACAAAAGAGAAGCATGTATATATACATATATATATGTGTGGATCGTATACAAATATAGGTCACTGTATATCCAAAATGTGACCTCTCTTTTACATCATAAAATCATCTCCTATCCCTAGGGCTAGTGGCTGGAGAGTGTCGACTGGACGCTCCCTCCTGATCTGGCCGTGAAGGTGGACCCATGGGTGTGTAGCGCGATACAGATCGTGAGTGACTCCGAGAGGAACTCCTGCGATCCCTATCCATAAAGATCGCGCGATAGGTGGTAGCCTCGGTCTGAGCCGCTGCTAGATCTCGCTGCGCCTGCTGGAGGTCCTCTGATAGGACTCTCTCTCTCTCTGTCGCGCCTGCTGGAGGTCCTCTGATAGGACTCTCTCTCTCTCCCTCCATATATCTACCTGTACTCGGAATGGGAAAAACAAATCCTCATGCCGACCCGCGTTCCCCTGAGGCCTATAGGCAATCTGTGAGGAACTGGGGATCTGTGCTATCATGGAAATATCTGTCATTGCCTGCTGAATCAGGGAGTGCCATTCCTGCACATTAGCTGTGGTAGTAGAACAGATTTTTGTTAGTACCATTCTATATCATCAAAACATTAATCAATCAATATAAAACTACTATACCTGGATCTCCCTTGCGCCAGTAGGGATCATGATATGGTAGTATCTGTGCCTGGGAACCGCTAGGCTCCCCTCGCTCGAATAATCTATCCACGATGGGTGTGGGTTGGACGGTACTAGGAACGGGTCTCCGTATCACCTCATGTTCCCCCTGTTGGGGAGTAAGAGGTGGATCCAGAGCTATGGTATCGTCTCCTGAATGGTGGGGAGCTGCATCTGACTCCTCCTCATCATCTCTATCCTCCTCCTCGTCGTCCTCCTCGTCATCCTCATCCTCGTCCTCATCCGCATCATCACCTGCGTCTCCCTCGTCCTCCTCTCTATCTGTATCCTCCTCCTCCTCCTCGGCACTGGACTGATCGCCCGTAGGTGGATCAGGATCTCCCGCCTCCTCTCCCTCCTCTGGCTCCTCTGACCTGGATCCCTGGTCCTTGTCTTGGTCTCCATGTCTCCATGGGCCTGGATAGCCTGTCGGATGATCTGGTGGAAAGATAGGATCTGGATATGATCTCATAAACCATGAGACGTACCTCCGCTGTGCTCCAGGCTCTGCAGAATAATCAGTGACTACATCCTGATCAGATCCCTCTAAGTCTGTGGTCTCGATGTCATCTATCATCGGTCTCGCTACTGCTCTAGGTCTGGGAAGGACCCGCGAGTGTCGAGTATAGATGGGCACATCGGCTGGAACACACTGCTCTAGCCCAAACT